>NW_017205707.1:0-5178 GCF_001704415.2 Capra hircus
GTGCAGTGGGATATAACAAAGAAGGTACTAACTCAAAGATCTAATTTGCTAATAGCAGGTCTACTACTTGTTTTTCTATATACCAACTATATCTAAAATAAAGGATATGAAAATTTGGCAGCAAGCATTGACCCAAAAAATGAAACCTTTAATCAGTCCTATTCTAAAGATTTTGACTCCTCCGAAGCTCCTACATTCCTAGGATGTTTAAAGCTTCCTGGCCTCCTGCGGTCAGGAGGCCTCAAACAATCACATGCGCAGCTGTACGAGTCCTGCAGGCAGGCTAGACAGCCATCGGAGGGTTTTTTGGATTGAAACACACTTTCAAATGCAGAAGACTAAAGCCCTGAATTGACTTTTTCCAGAAAATGTCAGAAGAGTGGAAAAGCAGAGCACAAAGGGCAGATTTTTCTTGGGGTACGTGCTTAGGAATTTGCAGAGGGGTCCCTGAAGTCTGAGCACGCCTTTCGTATGTCAGCTTCCTTCCTCATGACCTTGTCACGGGGCGGGAATCCTCACACTGGCTCCCAGCAGGTGCCGGAACCTGAGGATTCCTCTCCAGTGCTGACATGGATCTTGGGTACTTCTGGAGTCTCCCCAGGGGAGTCAGTCCTCGTCTCGAGTTGGGGCATGAACGTGCGCTTTCCTCTCGAGCTGTAGCAGCAGAGTCACGATTCCCTTCGCATGGATCAAGAGATCTGTGGCTTTACTCGAGGCTTTCCCACGAGGCTTTCCCACGAGGCTTTCCCACAGGGGCTGTCCCACGTGCCACCGTGGTGTGAGTGGATCCTCGGCTTGAAGGTCGAGGCAGTGCAGGGAAAACAGGTTTCCCTGGGCATGGACTGAGACATCTGGGGGACTCTGGAATGGTGGCCACGACCCTGGAGTTCCTCTCGCCTTTACTGTGCAGAGCGCCTCCTCTTGGGATGCGACGGGAACGCCCGGAATTCTTTCCCGACCACGCAGGGAATATCCCTGCTCTCGAGCCTATGAGGCGGAAACGGGCTCCTCTGGATGTGGGCGGGACTCTCGTGCTTCCTCTCGAGTGGAGACGGTTATGTTGGGGAACTTCTTGAGTTGCAGCAAGGGTGTGAAGGACCCTTTGGAAAGTCAAGAGGTTAGGGTGTGATTAGCCTCGAGACGCCTCAGCGGAAACGGACCTAATCTCGCCTGGAAGGGAGAACCTCCTGGATTTTCTCGAGGTGCGGCAGGTGCTCTCGACTTACAATGGGGACCTCCGACCCGCTCTGGTGGCCTCAGGAAAGGCCAGTCCCCATGCGAGTTGCTCGGGGGCCTCTCGGCGTTCCTCTCCCGTCGATGCGGGGCCTGAGTCCTTGTGTGAGTCAGTGCCGGAACCTGAGGATTCCTCTTGAGTGCTGACATGGATCTAGGGGTACTTCTGGAGTCTCCCCAGGGGAGTCACTCGTCGTCTCGAGTGCGGGCATGCACGTGCGCTTTCCTCCCGAGCTGTAGCAGCAGTGTGACGCTTCCCTTCGCGTGGATCAAGGGATCTGTGGCTTTCCCTCGAGGCTTTCCCACAGGGCTGTCCCACGTGCCACCGTGGTGTGAGTCGATCCTCGGCTTGAACGTCGAGGCAGTGCAGGGAAAACAGGTTTTCCTGGAATGGACTGAGACATCTGGGGGACTCTGGGAATGGTGGCACGACCCTTGATTCCCTCTCGCCTTTCATGTGGGAGAGCGCCACCTCTTGAGATGCCACGGGAACGCCAGAAATTCTTTCCCGACCCTGCAGGGAAAGGATCCCTCCTCTCGAGCTAGGAGGCGGTAACGGGGCTCCTCTGGATATGGGCGCGGACTCTCATGATTCCTCTCGAGTGGAGACGGGTATGTCCGGGAACTTCTTGAGTTGCAGGAAGGGTGTGATGGACCCTTTGTAAGTTCCAGAGGTTAGGTGTGATTAGCCTTGAGACACTTCAGCGGAAATGGGCCTCATCTCGCCTGGAAGGAAGAACCTCCTGGATTTTCTTCAAGTTGCGGCAGGTGCTCTGGACTTAGGTGGGGAACACTGGGACGCGCTCCGGTGGTCTCAGGAAAGTCCAGTCCCCATTCGATTTGCTCGGGGCCTCTCGGGATTCCTTTCCCTTCGATACCGGGGCCTAAGACCTTGTGTGCAGTCGGTGCCGGAAACTGAGGATTCTTCTCCAGTGCTGACATGCATCTTGGGGTATTTCTGGAGTCTCCCCAGGGGAGACAGTCCACGTCTCGACTGGGGGCATGCACGTGTGCTTTCCTCCCGAGCTGCAGCAGCAGTGTCACGCTTCCCTTCGCGTGGATCAAGGGATCTGTGGCTTTCCCTCGAGGCTTTCCCACGAGGCTTTCCCACGAGGCTTTCCCACAGGGCTGTCCCACGTGCCACCGTGGTGTGTGTCGATGTCGATCCTCGGCTTGAAAGTCGGAGTGCAGGGAAAACAGGTTTCCCTGGAATGGACTGAGATATCTTGGGGACTCTGGGAATGGTGGGACGACCCTGGAGTTCCTCTCCCCTTTCCTGTGGAGAGCGCCTCCTCTTGAGATGAGACGGGAACGCCGGGAATTCTTTGCCGACCACGAAAGGAAAGGATCCCTCCTCTCGAGATAGGAGGCGGAAACGGGGCTCCTCTGGATGTGTGCAGGACTTTCGTGCTTCCTCTCGAGTGGAGACGGGAATGTCGGGGATCTTCTTGAGGTGCAGCAAGGGTGTGAAGGACCCTTTGGAAGTTCCGGAAATTAGATGTGATTAGCCTCGAGACGCCTCAGCGGAAATGGGCCTCATCTCGCCTGGAGGGGAAAACCTCCTGGATTTTCTCGAGTTGCGGCAGGTGCCCTCGACTTACGATGGGGACCTCAGGGACCCGCTCTGTTGGCCTCAGGAAAGGCCAGTCCCCATGCGGTTGCTCGGGGGCCTCTCGGGATTCCTCTCCCGTCTAGGCCGGGGCCTAAGACCTTGTGTGGAGTCGGTGCCAGTACCTGAGGATTCTCTCCAGTGCTGACATGGATCTTGGGTATTTCTGGAGTCTCCCCAGGGGAGCAGTGGTCGTCTCGAGTGAGGTCATGCACGTGCGCTTTCTTCCCGAGCTGTAGCAGCAGTGTCACGCTTCCCTTCGCGTGGATCAAGGGACCTGTGCTTTCCCTCGAGGCTTTCCCACGAGGCTTTCCCAAGAGGCTTTCCCAAAGGGCTGTCCCACGTGCCAACGTGGTGTGAGTCGATATTCGGCTTGAAAGTCGAGGCAGTGCAGGGAAAACAGGTTTCCCTGGAATGGACTGAGACATCTGTGGGACTCAGGTAATGGTGTCATGACACTGGAGTTCCCCTCGTCTTTCCTGTCGAGAGCGCCTCCTCTTGAGATGCGACCGGATCGCCGGGAATTCTTTCCCGAACACGCAGGGAAAGGATCCCTCCTCTCGAGCTATGAGTCGGAAACGGGGCTCCTCTGGATGTGAGCTGGACTCTCGTGCTTCCTCTCAAATGGAGACGCCTATGTCGGGGAACTTCTTGAGTTGCAGCAAGGGTGTGAAGGACCCTTTGGAAGTTCCAGAAGTTAGGTGTGATTAGCCTCCTGACGCCTCAGCGGAAATGGGCCTCATTTCGCCTGGAGGGAAAACCTCCTGGATTTTCTCGAGATGCGTCAGGTGCTCTCGACTTACGACGGGGACCTCAGGGACCCGCTCTGGGGGCCTCAGGAAAGGCCAGTCCCCATGCGAGTTGTTCGGGTCCCTCTCGGTATTCCTCTCTCGTCGATGCCGGGGCCTAAGACCTTGTGTGGAGTCGGTGCCGGAACCTGAGGATTCCTCTCCAGTGCTGACATGGATCTTGGGGTACTTCTGGAGTCTCCCCAGGGGAGCCAGTCGTCGTCTCGAGTGAGGTCATGCAGGTCCGCTTTCTTCCCGAGCTGTAGCAGCAGTGTCACGCTTCCCTTCTCGTGGATCAATGCATCTGTGGCTTTGCCTCGAGGCTTTCCCACGAGGCTTTCCCACGAGGCTTTCCCACGTGCCACCGTGGTGCGAGTCGATCCTCGGCTTGAAAGTCGTGGTAGTACAGGGAAAACAGGTTTCCCTGGAATGGACTGAGACATCTGGGCGACTCTGGTAATGGTGGCACGACCCTGGAGTTCCTTTCGCCTTTCCTATGGAGAGCGCCTCCTCTTGAGATCCGCCGGGAACGCCGGGTATTCTTTCCGGTCCAAGCAGGGAAAGGATCCCTCCTCTCGAGCTAGGAGTCGGAAACGGGGCTCCTCTGGATGTGAGAGGGACTCTCGTGCTTCCTCTCAATTGGAGACGGGTATGTCGGGGAACTTCTTGAGTTGCAGCAAAGGTGTGAATGACCCTTTGGAAGTTCCAGAGGTTAGGTGAGATTAGCCTCGAGACGCCTCAGCGGAAATGGGCCTCATGTCGCCTGAGGGGAGGAACTGCTGGATTTTCTCGAGTTGCGGCAGGTGCTCTCGACTTACGACGGGGACCTCAGGGACCCGCTCTGGTGGCCTCAGGAAAGGCCAGTCCCCATTCAAGTTGCTCGGGGCCTCTCGGGATTCCTCTCCCGTCGATGCCGGGGCCTAAGTCCTTGTGTGGAGTCAGTGCCGGAACCTGAGGTTTCCTCTAGCGTGCTGACATGGATCTAGGGGTACTTCTGGAGTCTCCCCAGGGGAGTCACTCATCGTCTCGAGTGCGGGCATGCACGTGCGCTTTCCTCCCGAGCTGTAGCAGCAGTGTGACGCTTCCCTTCGCGGGGATCAAGGGATCTGTGGCTTTCCTTGAGGCTTTCCACGAGCTTTCCACGAGGCTTTCCCACAGGGCTGGACCTCGTGCCACCTTGGTGTGAGTCGATCCTCGGCTTGAAATTCGAGGCAGTGCAGGGAAAACAGGTATTCCTGGAATCGACTGAGACATCTGGGGGACTCTGGGAATGGTGGCACGGCCCTGGAGTTCCTCTCGCCTTTCCTGGAGAGCGCCTCCTCTTGAGATGCTTCGGGAACGCCGGGAATTCTTTCACGACCACGAGGGAAATGATACCTCCTCTTGAGCTAGGAGGCGGAAAAGGGGCTCCTCTGGATGTGGGCGGGACTCTCGTGCTTCCTCTCCAATGGAGACGGGTATGTCGGGAACTTCTTGAGTTGCAGCAAGGGTGTGAAGGACCCTTTGGAAGTTCCCAGAGGTTAGGTGTGTTAGCCTCGAGTCGCCCTC
>NW_017205708.1:0-5178 GCF_001704415.2 Capra hircus
ATGAAGAATATCGTTACGATGTCACACACGAAGCAACAGAGAGCGGGGAGGACTAAGCCTGTGCCCCCAGCACGCGTGCAAAGGGGAAGCTGTGAGCGCCGGAGACGTGTTGTCCCCACCGCCAGGAGCCAAGGACAAGAAGGAAGGGAACGAAGAGTAGGGAGAGTCTAGCGAGAAGGAATTTCCGGAATATTTGACAGTCGAAGTAGGTGAAAATGATCCAAAATCTTGAAATCAAAATGGAATCACAGATAAATAGCCTTAGAGACAAGGATTGAGAAGATGCAAGAAAGGTTTAACAAGGACCTAGAAGAAATAAAAAAGAGTCATATATAATGAATAATGCAATAAATGAGATCAGAAACACTCTGGGAGGCACAAATAGTAGAATAACGGAGGCAGAAGATAGGATTAGTGAAATAGAAGATAGAATGGTAGAAATAAATGAATCAGGGAGGAAACAAGAAAACGAATTAAAAAGAAATGAGGACAATCTCAGAGACCTCCAGGACAATCATGAAATGCTCCAACATTCGAATTATAGGAGTCCCAGAAGAAGAAGACAAAAAGAAAGACCATGAGAAAATCCTTGAGGAGATAATAGTTGAAAACTTCCCTAAAATGGGGGAAGGAATAATCACCCAAGTCCAAGAAACACAGAGAGTTCCAAACAGGATAAACCAAGGCGAAAACACCCCAAGACACATATTAATCAAATTAACAAAGATCAAACACAAAGAACAAATATTAAAAGCAGCAAGGGAAAAACAACAAATAACACACAAGGGGATTCCCATAAGGATAACAGCTGATCTTTCAATAGAAACTCTTCAGGCCAGGAGGGAATGGCAAGACATACTTAAAGTGATGAAAGAAATAACCTACAGCCCAGATTACTGTATCCAGCAAGGATCTCATTCAAATACGAAGGAGAAATCAAAAGCTTTACAGACAAGCAAAAGCTGAGAGAATTCAGCACCACCAAACCAGCTCTCCAACAAATTCTAAAGGATATCTCTAGACAGGAAACAAAAAGGGTGTATAAACCCGAACCCAAAACAATAAAGTAAATGGTAACGGGATCATACTTATCAATAATTACCTTAAACGTAAATGGGTTGAACGCCCCAACCAAAAGACAAAGACTGGCCGAATGGATACAAAAACAAGACCCCTCTATATGCTGCTTACAAGAGACCCACCTCAAAACAAGGGACACATACAGACTGAAAGTGAAGGGCTGGAAAAAGATATTACCACGCAAATAGAGACCAAAAGAAAGCAGGAGTGGCAATACTCATATCCGATAAAATAGACTTTAAAACAAAGGCTGTGAAAAGAGACAAAGAAGGCACTACATAATGATCAAAGGAACAATCCAAGAAGAAGATATAACAATTATAAATATATATGCACCCAATATAGGAGCACCGCAATATGTAAGACAAATGCTAACAAGTATGAAAGGGGAAATCAACAATAACACAATAATAGTGGGAGACTTTAATACCCACTCACACCTATGGACAGATCAACTAAACAGAAAATTAACAAAGAAACGCAAACTTTAAATGATACATTAGATCAGTTAGACCTAATTGATATCTATAGGACATTTCACCCCAAAACAATGAATTTCACCTTTTTTTCAAGTGCTCATGGAACCTTCTCCAGGATAGATCACATCCTGGGCCATAAATCTAAACTTGATAAATTCAAAAAAATCGAAATCATTCCAAGCATCTTTTCTGACCATAATGCATTAAGATTAGATCTCAATTACAGGAGAAAAACTATTAAAAATTCCAACATATGGAGGTTGAACAACACACTTCTGAATAACCAACAAATCACAGAAGAAATCAAAAAAGAAATCAAAATATGCATAGAAACTAATGAAAATGAAAAACACAACAACCCAAAACCTGTGGGACACTATAAAAGCAGTGCTAAGAGGAAAGTTCATAGCAATACAGGCATACCTCAAGAAACAAGAAAAAAGTCAAATAAATAACCTAACTCTACAACTAAAGCAACTAGAAAAGGAAGAATTGGAGAACCCCAGAGTTAGTAGAAGGAAAGAAATCTTAAAAATTAGGGCAGAAATAAATGCAAAAGAAACAAAAGAGACCATAGCAAAAATCAACAAAGCCAAAAGCTGGTTCTTTGAAAGGATAAATAAAATTGACAAACCATTAGCCAGACTCATCAAGAAGCAAAGAGAGAAAAATCAAATCAATAAAATTAGAAATGAAAATGGAGAGATCACAACAGACAACACAGAAATACAAAGGATCATAAGAGACTACTATCAGCAATTGTATGCCAATAAAATGGACAACGTGGAAGAAATGGACAAATTCTTAGAAAAGTACAACTTTCCAAAACTGAACCAGGAAGAAATAGAAAATCTTAACAGACCCATCACAAGCACGGAAATTGAAACTGTAATCAGAAATCTTCCAGCAAACAAAAGCCCAGGTCCAGACGGCTTCACAGCTGAATTCTACCAAAAATTTCGAGAAGAGCTAACACCTATCCTCCTCAAACTCTTCCAGAAAATTGCAGAGGAAGGTAAACTTCCAAACTCATTCTATGAGGCCACCATCACCCTAATACCAAAACCTGACAAAGATGTCACAAAAAAGAAAACTACAGGCCAATATCACTGATGAACATAGATGCAAAAATCCTCAACAAAATTCTAGCAATCAGAATCCAACAACACATTAAAAAGATCATACACCATGACCAAGTGGGCTTTATCCCAGGGATGCAAGGATTCTTCAATATCCGCAAATCAATCAATGTAATTCACCACATTAACAAATTGAAAAATAAAAACCATATGATTATCTCAATAGATGCAGAGAAGGCCTTTGACAAAATTCAACATCCATTTATGATAAAAACTCTCCAGAAAGCAGGAATAGAAGGAACATACCTCAACATAATAAAAGCTATATATGACAAACCCACAGCAAACATTATCCTCAATGGTGAAAAATTGAAAGCATTTCCCTAAAGTCAGGAACAAGACAAGGGTGTCCACTTTCACCGCTACTATTCAACATAGTTCTGGAAGTTTTGGCCACAGCAATCAGAGCAGAAAAAGAAATAAAAGGAATCCAAATTGGAAAAGAAGAAGTAAAACTCTCACTGTTTGCAGATGACATGATCCTCTACATGGAAAACCCTAAAGACTCCACCAGAAAATTACTAGAGCTAATCAATGAATATAGTAAAGTTGCAGGATATAAAATCAACACACAGAAATCCCTTGCATTCCTATACACGAATAATGAGAAAGTAGAAAAGAAATTAAGGAAACAATTCCATTCACCATTGCAACGAAAAGAATAAAATACTTAGGAATATATCTACCTAAAGAAACTAAAGACCTATATATAGAAAACTATAAAACACTGATGAAAGAAATCAAAGAGGACACTAATAGATGGAGAAATATACCATGTTCATGGATCGGAAGAATCAATATAGTGAAAATGAGTATACTACCCAAAGCAATTTACAAATTCAATGCAATCCCTATCAAGCTACCAGCACATTTTTCACAGAACTAGAACAAATAATTTCAAGATTTGTATGGAAATACAAAAAACCTCGAATAGCCAAAGCAATCTTGAGAAAGAAGAATGGAACTGGAGGAATCAACTTGCCTGACTTCAGGCTCTACTACAAAGCCACAGTCATCAAGACAGTATGGTACTGGCACAAAGACAGACATATAGATCAATGGAACAAAATAGAAAGCCCAGAGATAAATCCACACACATATGGACACCTTATCTTTGACAAAGGAGGCAAGAATATACAATGGAGTAAAGACAATCTCTTTAACAAGTGGTGCTGGGAAAACTGGTCAACCACTTGTAAAAGAATGAAACTAGATCACTTTCTAACACCACACAAAAATAAACTCAAAATGGATTAAAGATCTAAATGTAAGACCAGAAACTATAAAACTCCTAGAGGAGAACATAGGCAAAACACTCTCAGACATAAATCACAGCAGGATCCTCTATGATCCACCTCCCAGAATTCTGGAAATAAAAGCAAAAATAAACAAATGGGATCTAATTAAAATTAAAAGCTTCTGCACAACAAAGGAAAATATAAGCAAGGTGAAAAGACAGCCTTCTGAATGGGAGAAAATAATAGCAAATGAAGCAACTGACAAACAACTAATCTCAAAAATATACAAGCAACTTCTGCAGCTCAATTCCAGAAAAATAAACGACCCAATCAAAAAATGGGCCAAAGAACTAAATAGACATTTCTCCAAAGAAGACATACGGATGGCTAACAAACACATGAAAAGATGCTCAACATCACTCATTATTAGAGAAATGCAAATCAAAACCACAATGAGGTACCACTTCACACCAGTCAGAATGGCTGATCCAAAAAATCTGCAAGCAATAAATGCTGGAGAGGGTGTGGAAAAGGGAACCCTCCTACACTGTTGGTGGGAATGCAAACTAGTACAGCCACTATGGAGAACAGTGTGGAGATTCCTTAAAAAATTGCAAATAGAACTACCTTATGACCCAGCAATCCCACTGCTGGGCATACACACCGAGGAAACCAGAATTGAAAGAGACACATGTACCCCAATGTTCATCGCAGCACTGTTTATAATAGCCAGGACATGGAAACAACCTAGATGTCCATCAGCAGATGAATGGATAAGAAAGCTGTGGTACATATACACAATGGAGTATTACTCAGCCATTAAAAAGAATTCATTTGAATCAGTTCTGATGAGATGGATGAAACTGGAGCCGATTATACAGAGTGAAGTAAGCCAGAAAGAAAAACACCAATACAGTATACTAACACATATATATGGAATTTAGGAAGATGGCAATGACGACCCTGTATGCAAGACAGCAAAAAAGACACAGATGTGTATAACGGACTTTTGGACTCAGAGGGAGAGGGAGGGGTGGATGATTTGGGAGAATGGCATTCTAACATGTATACTATCATGTAAGAATTGAATCGCCAGTCTATGTCTGATGCAGGATACAGCATGCTTGGGGCTGGTGCATGGGATGACCCAGAGAGATGTTGTGGGGAGGGAGGTGGGAGGGGGGTTCATGTTTGGGAACGCATGTAAGAATTAAAGATTTTAAAATTAAAAAAAAAAAAAGA
>NW_017205709.1:0-5177 GCF_001704415.2 Capra hircus
TTCATCGGAGAGTTCTACTGGAGAGAAACCATATACATGTGAAGTATGTGGCCATGGCTATACTCAAAAGTCAAAACTTGTAATTCATGGGAGAATTCATACCAGAGAGAAGCCATTTAAATGTATGTGATATTTGTGCAAGGCCTTTAGTGTAAATGCAAGGCTTGTAGTTCATTGGAGAGTTCATACCGGAGAGAAACCATATAATGTGATGTGTGTGGCAAGGCCTTTAGTATAAATGTAAGGCTTGTAGTTCATTGGAGAGTTCTACTGGGAGAGAAACCATATACATGTGAAGTATGTGGCCGTGGTTATACTCAAAAGTCAATACTTGTAATTCATTGGAGAAGGCATCCTAAAGAGAAACCATATAAATGTGATCTATGTGGCAAGGCCTTTAGTGTAAATGCAAGGCTTGTAGTTCATTGGAGAATTCATACTGGAGAGAAACCTTACAAATATAACCATTGGAACAAACATTTTAGTGCACAGTCATGCCTAAATTGCCATCAGGCAGTTCATACAGGAAGAAAAATGTAGAAATGTAATTTATGTGGCAATAAATAATAATTTTTAAAATATAACTGATTCAATTTGCTCTGTGCCTGATACTAACACAACATTGTGAACCTACTCCACTTCTTTCAAATTTTAATAAAAGCACAAAGATGAGGTGGAGTGAGGTGGATTTATACTAGGGGGTGAAGTGTGTTTGGGTGTAGGGTACTACCAGGTCCCAAGAGGATTCAGATCTTTTAAGGGATCGGGATAAATGACAGTCGAGGGACTCAGCCACACATATGCGTGTATCCATTCTCCCCCAAACCCCTGTCCCATCGAGGCTGCCACATAACATTGAGCAGAGCTCCCTATGCTATACAATCGGATGTTTCTGTTTTGTAAATGAGTTCATTGGTATCTTTTTTCAGATTCCAAATATAAGTGCTGTCTAATCTTTGTGTTTCTCTGACTTCAGTTCAGTTCAGTTGTTCAGTTGTGTCCGACTCTTTGTGACCCCATGAATCACAGCATGCCAGGCCTCCCTGTCCATCACCAACTCCCAGAGGCTACTCAAACTCATGTCCATCGAGTTGGTGATGCCATCCAGCCATCTCATCTTCTGTCATCCCCTTTTCTGACTTATTCACTTAATATTGAAAGGTTGTTGCTGAGCCATGAAAGACTCCGGGATTCTTGGCATCCGGAGGAGAGGAATTCAATCCAGGGCCAATGATGAGGTTTGAGCACTCAGAACTTTTGTGTAATACAGTTTTATTAAAGTATAAAAGAGACAAAGTTTCTGACATAGACATCAGAAGGGGACAGAAAGAGTGCCCCCTGCTAGTCTTTAGCGGAATGTTATATAGCTACTAGCAGGCTGCTAATTGGAGAAAGGAAATGTCTCAAAACTCAGAGATTGGCACCAGGCCCTCACCCACAACATGCATTTTGAGATAACATTGGCACAAGGTGAGTTGTCCTGGGCCATAAAATGATTGACTTGAATCTTTTAGAAAGGCAGGTTTCCAGTCAAATAGTTTCATTAACATGGATTAGGAGAACAACTGTATGAGTAAAACATACTGGTTTGTTGAGCCACTATCGGTTCTGAGTCTCTTTAGCAAACCAACTTGAAGAGTCTAGGGTAAATACATAGTTCATTAACATAGCTTAATAAAAACATTTCCATAAGAAAACGCATTGGTTAGCTCAAGGTTTGAGAAAAGTTCAGGTGGAACCAGGTGTCATCATAGCAACACAGTATTTTAAGAGAAACCTCCTTTTCAAGATTAAAATTTTGAATAGAAAAGGGGAAATACCTGACACTTGCAGTTTGTTTCCTCCTCCTGCCGCTTAGAGAAAGATAAAAAACATTGACACTTGCAGCCCATATCCTCCATTTGGGGACCCCTGACCTTCCTGCATGTTACCTTCTCAGTATGATCATTTCCAGGCCCATTCACTTTGTGATTAATTTTGTTTCCCCAATAATGTTGAGTATTTCTTGGATAATTCAGTTCAGTTTGTGTTTACTACTTCATATGTGTTAAATCCTCAGTACATCTACTCTTGGAATTTGGTGAAGACTGACCCCCAGGTGTCTGGGCCAAACCGTTTTAAGGTAATACCACATCTTTCCACATCCATGTGTATGTCTGCATCTGGAACGTGGACAATTAACATGCAGCTTGCTTTCCCAGGGCACAGAGAAGACTGACTGCTTTTTCACTTTATTAATGGAGAAAGGCTTATTCTCAGCAGCTGTTTCTTCACCAGAGCACAGCTGGTAAAAGAGGAGATGAGGGGATAATTTAGTTATATCAGTATAATGTAGATGTTCATTACTGTCTAATCATACACATAATATCCAGGATGCTGTGCAAAGACTTTTTTTTCCATGATCACCGAGAAATGGCAAAATGGAAAATATTTTTCCTAGTGTTGAGGCTGCAGAGCAGGGCCCTGTGGCACTCCCAGGCACAGAGGCCTTTTTGGTTCCCATTTCTTATAGACAGGACTGCAGCCTCTTTGACCTTCCGTGAGTTCCAAAGGGCAGAACAGTTGCTGATCAAAGAAGGATGCTCACACTGGTTCAATCGTTCCAACTCTTTTGACCCAATGGACACAAAATGGGTTGCCATTTCTTCCTCTAGGGCATCTTCCTGACTCAGGAATCGAACCCAAGTCTCCTGTACTTGCAGGTGCGTTCTTTACCACTGCACTGATTAGGAGACCAGACCACCTAAGACCCTGAACAAAACTTCATCTTGTCACCAACCCCATCCTTTTACAACTTTGCAGAGGAAACAAGAATACAAGACTGTTACTGCCTTGATGCTTAGCATATATCCCTAGCAGACGATATAACCTTTCCCTACTCACCAAGGACGGGGCCTGAAGTGTTCCCTTTTATCCTCACACATATAGAAAGCCACTCTTTCTCCTCCATAACTCTGTGTTTGTATTTCAAGTATTTCAGTTTGGCATTTGTGCAGAGAGCCAAGATTTTGGCTTCTGTATAACCTCTGGGTTCTGGTTCAACCCAGATCCCTGACTTGTTGATTCAGAGGAACGTCTTTCAACACATACTGATGTGTCTAAGATGTGACAGGACCAGACACAACACAGCCCAAAGGAACACACAGGGCCCCTCACTGACGTTCTAAGGTACATACACTGAGGTTCTCAGGCCTTTGTTGTTCTTTTTTATTATTATTGGGTTAATATTCCTAAGTTTCCATTTTTTAACTATTACATGTATATTTATCTTCTTTGACTTTTCTTGGTATTATAGCTTCTGATGACAGAGTTGAAGCTTCGGATCCTGTAATTATGGAAAAGAGCAAAGATTAAAAAATTCTCCCACTTCACTTCCAGGAAAAGGCTTACTGCCAAAAGCTACCCTTCCTCATTATCACTGATTTAAGACCCCTGCTCAGCCCCTGTCTGCCTGGGAAAAAACCAGACTCACACTCCACAAATTCTCAGTCTATGCCCTATCAGTGATGTGTTGTTGCTGTTTAGTCGCTCAGTCATGACTCACTCATTGCAACCTCGTGGACCACAGCATGCCAGGCTTCCCTGTCTTTCACCATCTCCTGGAGTTTGATCAAACTGATGTCCGTTGAGTTGGAGATGCCAGCTAACCGTGTCATCTTCTATCATTCCATTTTCCTCCTGCCTTCAATCTTTCCCAGCCTTGAGGTCTTTTCCAATACGTCCAATATTTGCATCATGTGGCCAAAGTATTGGAGCCTCAGCTTCAGCATCAGTCCTTCCAATGAATATCCATGGTTGGTCTCCTTTTGGATTGACTGGTTTGATCTCCTTGTTCTCCAAGGGACTCTCAAGATTGATCTCCAGCACCACAATCCAAAAGCATCAGTTTTTCTCTGCTCAGACTTCTTTTTTTTTTTTAGTTTTTTATTTTTAAATTTTAAAATCTTTAATTCTTACATGCGTTCCCAAACATGAACCCCCCTCCCACCACCCTCCCCATAACATCTCTCTGGGTCATCCCCATGCACCAGCCCCAAGCATGCTGTATCCTGCGTCAGACATAGACTGGCGATTCAATTCTTACATGATAGTATACATGATAGAATGCCATTCTCCCAAATCATCCCACCCTCTCCCTCTCCCTCTGAGTCCAAAAGTCCGTTATACACATCTGTGTCTTTTTTCCTGTCTTGCATACAGGTCGTCATTGCGATCTTCCTAAATTCCATATATATGTGTTAGTATGCTGTATTTGGTGTTTTTTCTTTCTGGCTTACTTCACTCTGTATAATCGGCTCCAGTTTCATCCATCTCATCAGAACTGATTCAAATGAATTCTTTTAAACGGCTGAGTGATACTCCATTGTGTATATGTACCACAGCTTTCTTATCCATTCATCTGCTGATGGACATCTAGGTTGTTTCCATGTCCTGGCTATTATAAACAGTGCTGCAATGAACATTGGGTACATGTGTCTCTTTCAATTCTGGTTTCCTCAGTGTGTATGCCCAGCAGTGGGATTGCTGTCATAAGGTAGTTCTATTTGCAATTTTTAAGGAATCTCCACACTGTTCTCCATAGTGGCTGTACTAGTTTGCATTCCACCAACAGTGTAGGAGGGTTCCCTTTTCTCCACACCCTCTCCAGCATTTATTGCTTGCAGATTTTTGGATCGCAGACATTCTGACTGGTGTAAAGTGGTACCTCATTGTGGTTTTGATTTGCATTTCTCTAATAATGAGTGATGTTGAGCATCTTTTCATGTGTTTGTTAGCCATCCGTATGTCTTCTTTGGAGAAATGTCTATTTAGTTCTTTGGCCCATTTTTTGATTGGTCATTTATTTTTCTGGAATTGAGCTGCATAAGTTGCTTGTATATTTCTGAGATTGGTTGTTTGTCAGTTGCTTCATTTGCTATTATTTTCTCCCATTCAGAAGGCTGTCTTTTCACCTTGCTTATTTCCTTTGTTGTGCAGAAGCTTTTAATTTTAATTAGATCCCATTTGTTATTTTTGCTTTTATTTCCAGAATTCTGGGAGGTGGATCATAGAGGATCCTGCTGTGATTTATGTCGGAGAGTTGTTTTGCCTATGTTCTCCTCTAGGAGTTTATAGTTTCTGATCTTACATTTAGATCTTTAATTCATTTTGAGTTTATTTTTGTGTGCGGTGTAGAA
>NW_017205710.1:0-5174 GCF_001704415.2 Capra hircus
TGAGCATTCCTCTTCAGTGCTGACATGGATCTTGGGTAATTCTGGAGTCTCCCCAGGGGAGTCAGTCCTCGTCTCGAGTGGGGCCATGCACGTGCGCTTTCCTGCGAGCTGTAGCAGCAGTGTCGCTCTTCCCTTCGCGTGGATCAAGAATCTGGGGCTTTCGAGGCTTTCCCACGAGGCTTTCCCACGAGGCTTTCCCACAGGGCTGTCCCACGTGCCACCGTGGTGTGAGTCGATCCTCGGCTTGAAAGTCGAGGCAGTGCACGGAAAACAGGTTTTCCCTGGAATGGACAGCGACATCTGGGGGACTCTGGGAATGGTGGCACGACCCTGGAGTTCCTCTCGTCTTTCTTGTAGAGAGTGCCTCCTCTTGAGATGGGACGGAAGGGAATTCTTTCCCGACCACGCAGGGAAAGGATCCCTCCTCTCGAGCTAGTAGGCGGAAACCTGGCTCCTCTGGATGTGCGGGACTCTCGTGCTTCCTCTCTAGTTGATACGGGTATGTCGAGGAACTTCTTGAGTTGCAGCAAGGGTGTGAAGAACCCTTTGGAAGTTCCAGAGGTTTGGTGAATATCCTGGAGATGCCTCAGCGGAATTGGGCCTCATCTCGCCTGGAGGGGAGAACCTCCTGGATTTTCTCGAGTTGCGGCAGGTGCTCTCGACTTAGGACGGGGACCTCAGGGACCCGCTCTGGGGGCCTCAGGAAAGTTCAGTCCCCATGCTAGTTGCTCTGGGGCCTCTTGGGATTCCTCTCCCGTCAATATCGGGGCCTAAGACCTTGTGTGGAGTCGGTGCCAGAACCTGAGGTTTCCTCTCCAGTGCTGACATGGAAATTGGGGCACTTCTAGAGTCTCCCCAAGGGAGTCAGTCCTCGTCTCGTGTGGGGGCATGCACGTGCGCTTTCCTCCCGAGCTCTAGCAGCAGTGTCACGCATCCCTTCGCGTGGATTAAGTGATCAGGGGCTTTCCCTCGAGGCTTTCCCACGAGGCTTTCCCACGATGCTTTCCCACAGGGCTGTCCCACGTGCCACCGTGGTGTGAGTCGATCCTCGGCTTGAAAGTCGAGGCAGTGCAGGGAAAACAGGTTTCCCTGGAATGGACTGAGACATCTGGGGGACTCTGGGAATGCGGACTGATCCTGGAGTTCCTCTCGCCTTTCCTGTGGAGAGCGCCTCCTCTTGAGATGCGACGGGAACTCCGGGAATTCTTTCCCGACCACGCAGGGAAAGGATCCGTCCTCTCGAGCTAGGAGTCGGAAACGGGGCTCCTCTGGATGTGGGCGGGACTCACGTGCTTCCTCTGGAGAAGAGACGGGAATGTCGGGGAACTTCTTGAGTTGCAGCAAAGGTGTGAAAGACACTTTGGAAGTTCCAGAAGTTAGATTTGATTAGCCTCGAAACGCCTCAGTGGAAATGGGCCTCATCTCGCCTGGAGCTGAGAACCTCCTGGTTTTTCTAGAGTTGCGGCAGGTGCTCTCGACTTACGACGGGGACCTCAGGGACCCGCTGTGGTGGCCTCAGGCAAGGCCATAACCCACGCGAGGTGCTCGGGGGCCTCTCGGGAGGATTCCTCGATGCCCCAGTTCGATAGCCGGAGCCTAGACTTGTGATGGAGACTCGCAGTAAGTACGAACCATGAGATTCCTCTGTCAGTGCACTGCAGATGGAATCTTCAGGTGTCCAGCACTTCTGGAGTCTCCACACAGAGCAGTCTTAGTCCGGCTACTCAACTGGGGCATTCGAAGGTAGCACGTAATTCCTCCCGAGAGGCCCCCGAGCACCTCGCGTGGGTTATGGCCTTGCCTGAGGCCACCACAGCGGGTCCCTGAGGTCCCCGTCGTAAGTCGAGAGCACCTGCCGCAACTCTAGAAAAACCAGGAGGTTCTCAGCTCCAGGCGAGATGAGGCCCATTTCCACTGAGGCGTTTCGAGGCTAATCAAATCTAACTTCTGGAACTTCCAAAGTGTCTTTCACACCTTTGCTGCAACTCAAGAAGTTCCCCGACATTCCCGTCTCTTCTCCAGAGGAAGCACGTGAGTCCCGCCCACATCCAGAGGAGCCCCGTTTCCGACTCCTAGCTCGAGAGGACGGATCCTTTCCCTGCGTGGTCGGGAAAGAATTCCCGGAGTTCCCGTCGCATCTCAAGAGGAGGCGCTCTCCACAGGAAAGGCGAGAGGAACTCCAGGATCAGTCCGCATTCCCAGAGTCCCCCAGATGTCTCAGTCCATTCCAGGGAAACCTGTTTTCCCTGCACTGCCTCGACTTTCAAGCCGAGGATCGACTCACACCACGGTGGCACGTGGGACAGCCCTGTGGGAAAGCATCGTGGGAAAGCCTCGTGGGAAAGCCTCGAGGGAAAGCCCCTGATCACTTAATCCACGCGAAGGGATGCGTGACACTGCTGCTAGAGCTCGGGAGGAAAGCGCACGTGCATGCCCCACACGAGACGAGGACTGACTCCCTTGGGGAGACTCTAGAAGTGCCCCAATTTCCATGTCAGCACTGGAGAGGAAACCTCAGGTTCTGGCACCGACTCCACACAAGGTCTTAGGCCCCGATATTGACGGGAGAGGAATCCCAAGAGGCCCCAGAGCAACTAGCATGGGGACTGAACTTTCCTGAGGCCCCCAGAGCGGGTCCCTGAGGTCCCCGTCCTAAGTCGAGAGCACCTGCCGCAACTCGAGAAAATCCAGGAGGTTCTCCCCTCCAGGCGAGATGAGGCCCAATTCCGCTGAGGCATCTCCAGGATATTCACCAAACCTCTGGAACTTCCAAAGGGTTCTTCACACCCTTGCTGCAACTCAAGAAGTTCCTCGACATACCCGTATCAACTAGAGAGGAAGCACGAGAGTCCCGCCCACATCCAGAGGAGCCAGGTTTCCGCCTACTAGCTCGAGAGGAGGGATCCTTTCCCTGCGTGGTCGGGAAAGAATTCCCGGTGTTCCCGATCCCATCTCAAGAGGAGGCACTCTCTACAAGAAAGACGAGAGGAATCCAGGGTCGTGCACCATTCCCAGAGTCCCCCAGATGTCGCTGTCCATTCCAGGAAAACCTGTTTTCCGTGCACTGCCTCGACTTTCAAGCCGAGGATCGACTCACACCACGGTGGCACGTGGGACAGCCCTGTGGGAAAGCCTCGTGGGAAAGCCTCGTGGGAAAGCCTCGAGGGAAAGCCCCTGATCCCTTGATCCACGCGAAGGGAAGAGCGACACTGCTGCTACTGCTCTCTAGGAAAGCGCACGTGCATTCCCCCACTCGAGACGAGGACTGACTCCCCTGGGGAGACTCCAGAATTACCCCAAGATCCATGTCAGCACTGAAGAGGAATGCTCAGGTTCCGGGCACCGGACTCCACCCAAGGTCTTAGGCCCCGGCATCGACGGAGAGGAATCCCGAGAGGACCCCGAGCAACTCGCATGGGGACTGGCCTTTCCTGAGGCCACCAGAGCCTGTCCCTGAGGCCCCATCGTAAGTCGAGAGCACCTGCCGCAACTCGAGAAAATCCAGGAGGTTCTCCCCTCCAGGCAGGATGAGGCCCATTTCCGCTGAGGTGTCTCGAGGCTATTCACACCTAACCTCTGGAACTTCCAAAGGGTCCTTCACACCCTTGCTGCAACTCAAGAAGTTCCCCGACATACACGTCTCCACTCGAGAGGAAGCAGGAGAGTTCTGCCCCACATCCAGAGGAGCCCCGTTTCTGCCTCCTAGCTCGAGAGGAGGGATCCTTTCCCTGCGTGTTTGGGAAAGAATTCCCGGCGTTCCCGTCGCATCTCAAGAGGAGGCTCTGTCCACAGGAAAGGCGAGAGGAACTCCAGGGTCGTGCCACATTCCCAGAGTCCACCAGATGTCTCAGTCCATTCCAGGGAAACCTGTTTTCCCAGCACTGCCTGGACTGTCAAGCCGAGGTTCGCCTCACACCACGGTGGCAGGTGGGACAGCCCTGTGGGAAAGCCTCGTGGGAAAGCCTGGTGGGAAATCCTCGAGGGAAAGCCACAGATCGCTTGATCCACGCGAAGGGAAGCCGCAACACTGCTGCTACAGCTCGGGGAGGAAAGCACACGTACATGCCCCCACTCGAGACTAGGACTGACACCCCTGGGGAGACTCCAGAAGTACCCCAAGATCCATGTCAGCACTGGAGAGGAATCCTCAGGTTCCGGCACTGACTCCACACAAGGTCTTAGGCCACAGAATCGACGGGAGAGGAATCCTGAGAGGCCCGAGCTTCTCGCATGGGGTCTGGCCTTTCCTGAGGCCACCAGAGCGGGTCCCTGAGGTCCCCGTCGTAAGTCGAGAGCACCTACCGCAACTCGAGAAAATCCAGGAGGTTCCCCCCTCCAGGCTAGATGAGGCCCCATTTCCGCTGAGGCGTCTCGAGGCTAATCACACCTAACCTCTGGGAACTTCCAAAGGGTCCTTCACACCCTTGCTGCAACTCAAGAATTTCCCCGACATGCCCGACTCCACTCGAGAGGAAGCACGAGTGTCCCACCCACATCCACAGTAGCCCCCATTTCCGCCTCCTAGCTCGAGAGGTGGGATCCTTTCACTGGCGTGCTCGGGAAAGAATTCCCGGGATTCCTTCGCATCTCAAGAGGAGGTGCTCTCCACAGGAAAGGCGAGAGGAACTCCAGGGTCGTGCCACCATTCCAGAGTCCCCCAGATGTCTCAGTCCATTCCAGGGAATCCTGTTTTCCCTGCACTGCCTCAACTTTCAAACCGAGGATCGACTCACAACCCGGTGGCACGTGGGACAGCCCTGTGGGAAAGCCTCGTGGCAAAGCCTAGTGGGAAAGCCTCGAGGGAAAGCCACAGATCCCTTGATCCACGCGAAGGGAAGCGCGACACTGCTGCTACACCACGGAAGGAAAGCGCATGTGCATGCCCCCACTCGAGACGAAGACTTACTCCCTGGGGAGACTCTAGAAATACCCAAGATCCATGTCGCAGTGGAGAAGAATCCTCAGGTTCCGTCACTGACTCACACAAGGTCTTAGGCCCTGGCATCGACGGGAGAGGAATCCCGAGAAGCCCAAGAGCAACTTGCATGGGGACTGGCATTCATGAGGCCACCAGAGCGTGTCTCTGAGGTCCAAGTCGTAAGTCGAGAGCTCCAGCTGCAACTCGAGAAAATCCAGGAGGTTCTCCCCTCCAGGCGAGATGTGGCCCATATCCG
>NW_017205711.1:0-18471 GCF_001704415.2 Capra hircus
ATAGAGAGATGATTGATGCTGCACAAGGCTACGGAGGAAATGCGAGCGTGCACGCATCCACTAGAGACGAGGAGTCGCGTGACTCACCTCGGGAGACTAGTGATAGTTCGGTGGTCCAGAAGTACCCCCAAGGTCCATCATCCAGGGCGCGCTGGAGAGGGTTTGCGTCGAGGGTCGCGGGCATGGGATACCGGAGCGGTTGGGACTCCACACAAGTAAGGTAGCAGGCGCCGGGCAATCGACGGGAGAGGGAATCCCGAGAGGCCTCCCCCGGGCACCTCCCATGGGACTGGCCATTGTCCCTAGGAGCCACGCAGAGCGGTTCCCTGGATCGGACGTCTCAGTCCGATGACGCACCTGGCCGCAACTCGAGAACAATCCAGAGGTTCTCCTCCCACAGGCCCATGAGAGGCCCCATTTGTCCGCTGAGGGCGTCTCGAGGCAACAAACTAACCGTGCTGGAACTCGCAAGGCGCTTCCACGCCTTGCTGCAACTCAAAAGTCACCGACAACCCGTTTCCCCTCCGAGAGGAAGCACGAGAGTCCGCACATATCCAGAGGAGTCCCCGTTTCCCCGCCTCATATTCGAAGCGGAGGAGGATCCTTTCCCTATGTCGTGGTCGAAAGAATTCCGCGCCCAGTGCACGTCAAGAGGAGGCGCTCTCCACCAGGAAAGGCGAGAGGAACCTCAGGGGTCAGTGCTACCATTCCCAGAGTCCCCCAGATGCTCAGTCCATTCCAGGGAACCTGTTTTCCCTGCACTGCCGGCACTTTCAAGCCGAATCGACTCACATCACGGTGGCACGTGGGACAGGCCCTGTGGGAAAGCCTCGTGGGAAAGCCTCGGGGTCGGGAAAGCGCAGATCCCTTGATCCACGCGAGAGAAAGCGTGACACTGGTGCTACAGCTTCGGGCAGTATTGCACTGTGCATGCCCCACTCGAGACGAGGACTGACTCCCTGGGAGACTCCAGAAGTAGCCCAAGATCATGTCAGCACTGGAGAGGAATCCTCAGTTCCGGCACCGACTCCAACAAGGTCTTAGGCCCGGCATCGACGGGAGAGGAATCCCGAGAGGCCCCGAGCAACTCGCATGGGGACTGGCCTTTCTTGAGGCCACCAGAGCGGGTCCTGAGGTCCCTGTCGTAAGTCGAGAGCACCTGCCGCAACTCGAGAAATGCAGGAGGTTCTACCCTAGAGGCGAAGATGAGGCCCATTTCCGCTGAGGCCTCTGGAGGCTAATCACATCTAACATCTGGAACTTCCAAAGGGTCCTTCACACCCTTGCTGCACTCATGAAGTTCCCGCGACATTCCCGTCTCCACTCGAGGAAGCACGAGAGTCCTGCCCACATCCAGAGGAGACCCGTTTCCAGCCTCCTAGCTCGCAGAGGAGGGATCCTTTCCCTGCGTGGTTGGGAAAGAATTCCCGCGTTCCCGTCGCATCTCAATAGGAGGCGCTCTCCACAGGAAAGGCGAGAGGAACTCCAGGGTCGTGCCACCATTCCCAGAGTCCCCCAGATATCTCAGTCCATTCCAGGGAAATCTGTTTTCCCTGCACTGCCTCGACTTTCAAGCCGAGGATCCACTCACACCACGGTGGCACGTTGGGACAGCCCTGTGGGAAAGCCTCGTGGGAAAAGCCACAGATCCTTGATCCACGCGAAGGGAAGCGTGACACTGCTGCTACTGCTCGGGAGGAAAGCGCTCGTGCATGCCCCCAATCGAGACGAGGACTGACTCCCCTGGGGAGACTCCAGAAGTACCCCAAGATCCATGTGGGCACTGGGAGAGGAATCCTCAGGTTCCGGAACCGACTCCTCACAAGGTCTTACGCCCCGGCATTGAGGGGAGAGGAATCCGCGAGAGGCCCCCGAGCAACTCGCATGGGGACTGGCCTTTCCTGAGGCCACCAGAGCGGGTCCCTGAGGTCCCCGTCGTAAGTCGAGAGCAGCTGCCGCAACTCGAAAAAATCCAGGAGGTTCTCCCTCCAGGCGAGATGAGGCCCATTTCCGCTGAGGGTCTTGAGGCTAAACACATCTAACATCTGGAACTTCCAAAGGGGTCCTTCACACCCTTGCTGGCAACTCAAGAAGTTCCCCCGACATACTCCGTCTCCACTCGAGAGGAAGCACGAGAGTCCCGGCACATCCAGAGGAGCCCGTTTCCTGCCTCCTAGCTCGAGAGGAGGGATCCTTTCCCTGCGTGGTCGGGAAAGAATTCCCGGGGTTCCCGGTCGAATCTCAAGAGGAGGCGCTCTCCACAGGAAAGGCGAGAGGAACTCCAGGGTCGTGCCACCATTCCCAGAGTCCCCCAGATATCTCAGTCCATTACAGGGAAACCTGTTTTCCCCTGCACTGCGTCGATTTCAAGCCGAGGATCGACTCACACCAGACGGTGGCACGTGGGACAGCCCTGTGGGAAAGCCTCATGGGAAAGCCTCCTGGGATAGCCTCGAGGGAAAGCCACATATCCCTTGATGCCACGCGAAGGGAAGCGTGACACTGCTGCTACAGCTCTGAGGAAAGCGCACGTTGCATGCCCCACTCGAGACGAGGACTGACTCCCCTGGGGGAGACTCCAGAAGTACCCCAAGATCCATGTCAGCACTGGAGAGGAATCCTCAGGTTCCGGCACCGGACTCCACACAAGGTCTTAGGCCCCGGCATCGACGGGAGAGGAATCCGAGAGGCTCCCGAGCAACTCCCATGGGGACTGGCCTTTCCGAGGCCACCAGAGCGGGTCCCTGAGGTCCCGTCGTAAGTCGAGAGCACCTGCCGCAACTCGAGAAAATCCAGGAGGTTCTCCCCTCCAGGCGAGATGAGGCCCATTTCCGCTGAGGCGTCTCTGAGGCTAATCACATCTAACACTCTGGAACTTCCAAAGGGTCCTTCACACCCTTGCTGCAACTCAAGAAGTTCCCCGACATACCCGTCTCCACTCGAGAGGAAGCACGAGAGTCCCGCCCACATCCAGAGGAGCCCCGTTTCCGGCCTCCTAGCTCGAGAGGAGGGATCCTTTCCCTGGCGTGGTTCGGGATAGAATTCCCGGCGTTCCGTCGCATTCAAGAGGAGGCGCTCTCCACAGGAAAGGCGAGAGGAACTCCAGGGTCGTGCCACCATTCCGCAGAGTCCCCCAGATGTCTCAGTCCATTCCAGGGAAACCTGTTTTCCCTGCACTGCCTCGACTTTCAAGCCGAGGATCGACTCACACCACGGTGGCACGTGGGACAGCCCTGTGGGAAAGCCTCGTAATGGGAAAGCCACAGATCCCTTGATCCACGCGAAGGGAAGCGTGACACTGCTGCTACAGCTCGGGAGGAAAGCGCACGTGCATGCCCCACTCGAGACGAGGACTGACTCCCCTGGGGAGACTCCAGAAGTACCCCAAGATCCATGTCAGCACTGGAGAGGAATCCTCAGGTTCCGGCACCGACTCCACACAAGGTCTTAGGCCCCGGCATCGACGGGAGAGGAATCCCGAGAGGCCCCGAGCAACTCGCATGGGGACTGGCCTTTCCTGAGGCCACCAGAGCGGTCCCTGAGGTCCCCGTCGTAAGTCGAGAGCACCTGCCGCAACTCGAGAAAATCCAGGAGGTTCTCCCCTCCAGGCGAGATGAGGCCCATTTCCGCTGAGGCGTCTCGAGGCTAATCACACTAACCTCTGGAACTTCCAAAGGGTCCTTCACACCCTTGCTGGCAACTCAAGAAGTTCCCCGACATACCCCGTCTCCACTCGAGAGGAAGCACGAGAGTCCCGCCACATCCAGAGGAGCCCCGTTTCCGCCTCCTAGCTCGAGAGGAGGGATCCTTTCCCTGCGTGTGTCGGGAAAGAATTCCCGGCGTTCCCGTCGCATCTCAAGAGGAGGCGCTCTCCACAGGAAAGGCGAGAGGAACTCCAGGGTCGTGCCACCATTCCCAGAGTCCCCCAGATGTCTCAGTCCATTCCAGGGAAACCTGTTTTCCCTGCACTGCCTCGACTTTCAAGCCGAGGATCGACTCACACCACGGTGGACACGTGGGACAGCCCTGTGGGAAGGCCTCGTGGGAAAGCCTCGTGGGAAAGCCCTCGAGGGAAAGCCACGGATCCCTTGATCCACGCGAAGGGAAGCGTGACACTGCTGCTACAGCTCGGGAGGAAAGCGCACGTGCATGCCCCCACTCGAGACGAGGACTGACTCCCCTGGGGAGACTCCAGAAGTACCCCAAGATCCATGTCAGCACTGGAGAGGAATCCTCAGGTTCCGGCACCGACTCCACACAAGGTCTTAGGCCCCGGCATCGACGGGAGAGGAATCCCGAGAGGCCCCGAGCAACTCGCATGGGGACTGGCCTTTCCTGAGGCCACCAGAGCGGTCCCTGAGGTCCCCGTCGTAAGTCGAGAGCACCTGCCGCAACTCGAGAAAATCCAGGAGGTTCTCCCCTCCAGGCGAGATGAGGCCCATTTCCGCTGAGGCGTCTCGAGGCTAATCACACCTAACCTCTGGAACTTCCAAACGGGTCCTTCACACCCTTGCTGCAACTCAAGAAGTTCCCCGACATACCCGTCTCCACTCGAGAGGAAGCACGAGAGTCCCGCCCACATCCAGAGGAGCCCCGTTTCCGCCTCCTAGCTCGAGAGGAGGGATCCTTTCCCTGCGTGGTCGGGAAAGAATTCCCGGCGTTCCCGTCGCATCTCAAGAGGAGGCGCTCTCCACAGGAAAGGCGAGAGGAACTCCAGGGTCGTGCCACCATTCCCAGAGTCCCCCAGATGTCTCAGTCCATTCCAGGGAAACCTGTTTTCCCTGCACTGCGTCGACTTTCAAGCCGAGGATCGACTCACACCACGGTGGCACGTGGGACAGCCCTGTGGGAAAGCCTCGTGGGAAAGCCTCTGGGAAAGCCTCGAGGGAAAGCCACAGATCCCTTGATCCACGTCGAAGGGAAGCGCGACACTGCTGCTACAGCTCGGGAGGAAAGCGCACGTGCATGCCCCCACTCGAGACGAGGACTGACTCCCCTGGGGAGACTCCAGAAGTACCCCAAGATCCATGTCAGCACTGGAGAGGAATCCTCAGGTTCCGGCACCGACTCCACACAAGGTCTTAGGCCCCGGCATCGATCGGGAGAGGAATCCCGAGAGGCCCCGAGCAACTCGCATGGGGACTGGCCTTTCCTGAGGCCACCAGAGCGGGTCCCTGAGGTCCCCGTCGTAAGTCGAGAGCACCTGCCGCAACTCGAGAAAATCCAGGAGGTTCTCCCCTCCAGGCGAGATGAGGCCCATTTCCGCTGAGGCGTCTCGAGGCTAATCACACCTAACCTCTGGAACTTCCAAAGGGTCCTTCACACCCTTGCTGCAACTCAAGAAGTTCCCGACATACCCGTCTCCACTCGAGAGGAAGCACGAGAGTCCCGCCCACATCCAGAGGAGCCCCGTTTCCGCCTCCTAGCTCGAGAGGAGGGATCCTTTCCCTGCGTGGTCGGGAAAGAATTCCCGGCGTTCCCGTCGCATCTCAAGAGGAGGCGCTCTCCACAGGAAAGGCGAGAGGAACTCCAGGGTCGTGCCACCATTCCCAGAGTCCCCCAGATGTCTCAGTCCATTCCAGGGAAACCTGTTTTCCCTGCACTGCCTCGACTTTCAAGCCAGAGGATCGACTCACACCACCTTGGCCACGTGGGACAGCCCTGTGGGAAAGCCTCGTGGGAAAGCCTCGTGGGAAAGCCTCGAGGGAAAGCCACAGATCCCTTGATCCACGCGAAGGGAAGCGTTACAATGCTGCTACAGCTCGAGAGTAAAGCGCACTTGTATGCCCCCACTCGAGACGAGGACTGACTCCACTGGGGAGAGTCCAGAAGTTCCCCAAGATCCTTTTCAGCACTGGAGAGGAATCCTCAGGTTACGGAACCGACTCCACACAATGTCTTAGGCCCCGGCATCGACGGGAGAGGGATCCCGAGAGGTCCCCGAGCAACTCCCATGGGGACTGGCATTTCCAGAGGCCTACCAGAGCGGGTCCCTGAGGACAACGTCTCAAGTCGAGAGCACCTGCCGCAACTCGAGAAAATCCAGGAGGTTCTCCCCTCCAGGCGAGATGAGGCCCATTTCCGCTGAGGCGTCTCGAGGCTAATCACACCTAAACTCTGGAACTTCCAAAGGGTCCTTCACACCCTTGTTGCAACTCAAGAAGTTCCCCAACATACCTGACTCCACTCGAGAGGAAGCACGAGAGTCCCGCCCACATCCAGAGGAGCCCCGTTTCCGCCTGATAGTTCCAGAGGAGGGATCCTTTCCCTGCGTGGTCGGGAAAGAATTCCCGGCGTTCCCGGCGCATTTCAAGAGGAGGCGCTCTCCACAGGAAAGGCGAGAGGAACTCCAGGGTCGTGCCACCATTCCAGAATCCCCCACATGTCTCAGTCCATTCCAGGGAAACCTGTTTTCCCTGCACTGTCTCGACTTTCAAGCCGAGGATCGACTCAAACCACGGTGGCACGTGGGACAGCCCTGTGGGAAAGCCTCGTGGGAAAGCCTCGTGGGAAAGCCTCGAGGGAAAGCCACAGATCCCTTGATCCACACGAAGGGAAGCGCGACACAGCTGCTCCAGCTCGGGAGGAAAGCGCACGAGCATGCCCCCACTCGAGACGAGGACTGACTTCCCTGGGGAGACTCCAGAAGTACCCCAAGATCCATGTCAGGGCTGGAGAGGAATCCTCAGGTTCCGGCATCGACTACACACAAGGTCTTAGGCCCCGGCATCGACGGGAGCAGGAATCCCGAGAGGCCCCCGAGCAATTCGCATGGGGACTGGCATTTCCTGAGGCCACCAGGGCGGTCCCTGAGGTCCCCGTCTTAAGTCCACAGTACCTGCCGCAACTCGAGAAAATCCAGGAGGTTCTCCCCTTCAGGCGAGATGAGGCCCATTTCCCCTGAGGCGTCTCGATGCTAATCACACCTAACCTCTGGAACTTCCAAAGGGTCCTTAACACCCTTGCTGCAACACAAGAAGTTCCTCGACATACCCGTTTCCAATCGAGAGGAAGCACGAGAGTCCCACCCACATCCAGAGGAGCCCCGTTTCCGCTTCATAGTTCCAGAGGAGGGATTCATTTTCCTGTGTGGTCGAGAAAGAATTCCCGGCGATCCCGTCGCATCTCAAGTGGAGGCGCTCACCACAGGAAAGGCGAGAGGAACTCCTGGGTCGTGCCACTATTCCCAGAGTCCCCCAGATGCTCAGTCCATAACAGGGAAACCAGTTTTCCCAGCACTGCCTCGACTTTCAAGCCGAGGATCGACTCACACCACGGTGGTACGTGGGACAGCCCAGTGGGAAAACGTCGTGGGAAAGCCTCGTGGGAAAGCCTCGTGGGAAAGCCTCCAAGGAAAGCCACAGATTCCTGGATCCACGCGAAGGGAAGAGTGACACTGCTGCTACAGCTCTGGAGGAAATTGCATATGCATGACCCCAATAGATATGAGGACTGACTCACCTGGGAGACTCCAGAAGTACCCCAAGATCCATGTAAGCACTGGAGAGGAATCCTCAGGTTCCGGCACCGACTCCACACAAGGTCTTAGGCGACTGCATCTACGGGAGAGGAATCCCGAGAGGCCCCCGAGCAACTCGCATGGCGTCTGGCCTTTCCTGAGGCCACCAGAGAGGGTCCCTGATGTCCCCGTCATAACTCGAGAGCACCTGCCACAACTCGAGAAAATCCAGGAGGTTCTCCCCTCCAGGCGAGATGAGGCCCATTTCCGCTGAGGGGTCTCGAGGCTAATCACACCTAACCTCTGGAACTTCCAAAGGGTCCTTCACACCCTTGCTGCAACTCAAGAAGTTCCCCGACATATCCGTCTCCACTCGAGAGGAAGCACGAGAGTCCCGCCCACATCCAGAGGAGTCCCCGTTTCCGCCTCCTAGCTCGAGAGGAGGGATCCTTTCCCTGCGTGGTCGGGAAAGAATTCCCGGGGTTCCCGTCGCATCTCAAGAGGAGGCGCTCTCCACAGGAAAGGCGAGAGGAACTCCTGGGTTGTGCCACCATTCCCAGAGTCCCCCAGATGTCTCAGTCCATTCCAGGGAAGACCTGTTTTCCCTGCACTGCCTCGACTTTCAAGCCGAGAATCGACTCACACCACGGTGGCACGTGGGACAGCCCTGTGGGAAAGCCTCGTGGGAAAGCCTCGTGGGAAAGCCTCGGGGAAAGCCACAGATCCCTTGATCCACGCGAAGGGAAGCGTGACACTGCTGCTTCAGCTCGGGAGCAAATCTCACGTGGATGCGCCAACTCGAGACGAGGACTGAGTCCCCTGGGTAGGCTCCAGAAGTTCCCCAAGATCCATGTCAGCACTGGAGAGTAATCCTCAGGTTCCGACACCGATTCCACACATGGTCTTAAGCCCCGGCATCGACGGGAGAGGAATCCCGAGAGGCCCCTGAGCAACTCGCATGGGGATTGGCCTTTCCTGAGGCCACCAGAGCAGGTCCCTGAGGTCCCCGTCTTAAGTCGAGAGCACCTGCCACAACTCGAGAAAATCCAGGAGGTTCTCCCCTCCAGGGGAGATGAGGCCCATTTCCGCTGAGGCGTCTAGAGGCTAATCACACCTAACTTCTGGAACTTCCAAAGGGTCCTTCACACCCTTGCTACAACTCAAGAAGTTCCCCGCATACCCGACTCCACTCAGGATGAAGCACGAGAGTCCCGCCCACATCCAGAGGAGACCCGTTTCGGCCTCCTTGCTCGAGAGACGGGTTCCTTTCCCTGCGTGGTCGGGAAAGAATTCCCGGCGTTCCTGTCGCATCTCAAGAGGAGGCACTCTCCACAGGAAAGGCGTGAGGAACTCCAGGGTTGTGCCACCATTCCCAGAGTCCTCCAGATATCTCAGTCCATTCCAGGGAAACCTGTTTTCCCTGCACTGTTTCGACTTTCAAGCAGAGGATCGACTCACACCACGTTGCCACGTGGGACAGCCCTGTGGGAAAGCCTCGTGGGAAAGCCTCGTGGGAAAGCCTCAGAGGGAAAGCCACAGATCCCTTGATCCACGCGAAGGGAAGCGTTACAATGCTGCTACAGCTCGAGAGTAAAGCGCACTTGTATGCCCCCACTCGAGACGAGGACTGACTCCACTGGGGAGAGTCCAGAAGTTCCCCAAGATCCTTGTCAGCACTGGAGAGGAATCCTCAGGTTCCGGAACCGACTCCACACAATGTCTTAGTCCCCGGCATCGACGGGAGAGGAATCCCGAGAGGTCCCCGAGCAACTCCCATGGGGACTGGCATTTCCAGAGGCCTACCAGAGCGGGTCCCTGAGGACAACGTCTCAAGTCGAGAGCACCTGCCGCAACTCGAGAAAATCCAGGAGGTTCTCCCCTCCAGGCGAGATGAGGCCCATTTCCGCTGAGGCGTCTCGAGGCTAATCACACCTAAACTCTGGAACTTCCAAAGGGTCCTTCACACCCTTGCTGCAACTCAAGAAGTTCCCCGACATACCCGTCTCCACTCGAGAGGAAGCACGAGAGTCCCGCCCACATCCAGAGGAGCCCCGTTTCCGCCTCATAGCTTCGAGAGGAGGGATCCTTTCCCTGCGTGGTCGGGAAAGAATTCCCGGCGTTCCCGTCGCATCTCAAGAGGAGGTCGCTCTCCACAGGAAAGGCGAGAGGAACTCCAGGGTCGTGCCACCATTCCCAGAGTCCCCCAGATGTCTCAGTCCATTCCAGGGAAACCTGTTTTCCCTGCACTGCCTCGACTTTCAAGCCGAGGATCGACTCACACCACGGTGGCACGTGGGACAGCCCTGTGGGAAAGCCTCGTGGGAAAGCCTCGTGGGAAAGCCTCGAGGGAAAGCCACAGATCCCTTGATCCACGCGAAGGGAAGCGTGACACTGCTGCTACAGCTCGGGAGGAAAGCGCACGTGCATGCCCCCACTCGAGACGAGGACTGACTCCCCTGGGGAGACTCCAGAAGTACCCAAGATCCATGTCAGCACTGGAGAGGAATCCTCAGGTTCCGGCACCGACTCCACACAAGGTCTTAGGCCCCGCATCGACGGGAGAGGAATCCCGAGAGGCCCCCGAGCAACTCGCATGGGGACTGGCCTTTCCTGAGGCCACCAGAGCGGGTCCCTGAGGTCCCCGTCGTAAGTCGAGAGCACCTGCCGCAACTCGAGAAAATCCAGGAGGTTCTCCCCTCCAGGCGAGATGAGGCCCATTTCCGCTGAGGCGTCTCGAGGCTAATCACACCTAACCTCTGGAACTTCCAAAGGGTCCTTCACACCCTTGCTGCAACTCAAGAAGTTCCCCGACATACCCGTCTCCACTCGAGAGGAAGCACGAGAGTCCCGACCCACATCCAGAGGAGCCCCGTTTCCGCCTCCATAGCTTCGAGAGGAGGGATCCTTTCCCTGCGTGGTCGGGAAAGAATTCCCGGCGTTCCCGTCGCATCTCAAGAGGAGGCGCTCCCACAGGAAAGGCGAGAGGAACTCCAGGGTCGTGCCACCATTCCCAGAGTCCCCCAGATGTCTCAGTCCATTCCAGGGAAACCTGTTTTCCCTGCACTGCCTCGACATTTCAAGCCGAGGATCGACTCACACCACGGTGGCACGTGGGACAGCCCTGTGGGAAAGCCTCGTGGGAAAGCCTCGTGGGAAAGCCTCGAGGAAAGCCACAGATCCCTTGATCCACGCGAAGGGAAGCGTGACACTGCTGCTACAGCTCGGGAGGAAAGCGCACGTGCATGCCCCCACTCGAGTACGAGGACTGACTCCCCTGGGGAGACTCCAGAAGTACCCCAAGATCCATGTCAGCACTGGAGAGGAATCCTCAGGTTCCGGCACCGACTCCACACAAGGTCTTAGGCCCCGCATCGACGGGAGAGGAATCCCGAGAGGCCCCCGAGCAACTCGCATGGGACTGGCCTTTCCTGAGGCCACCAGAGCGGGTCCCTGAGGTCCCCGTCGTAAGTCGAGAGCACCTGCCGCAACTCGAGAAAATCCAGGAGGTTCTCCCCTCCAGGCGAGATGAGGCCCATTTCCGCTGAGGCGTCTCGAGGCTAATCACACCTAACCTCTGGAACTTCCAAAGGGTCCTTCACACCCTTGCTGCAACTCAAGAAGTTCCCCGACATACCCGTCTCCACTCGAGAGGAAGCACGAGAGTCCCGCCCACATCCAGAGGAGCCCCGTTTCCGCCTCCTAGCTCGAGAGGAGGGATCCTTTCCCTGCGTGGTCGGGAAAGAATTCCCGGCGTTCCCGTCGCATCTCAAGAGGAGGCGCTCTCCACAGGAAAGGCGAGAGGAACTCCAGGGTCGTGCCACCATTCCCAGAGTCCCCCAGATGTCTCAGTCCATTCCAGGGAAACCTGTTTTCCCTGCACTGCCTCGACTTTCAAGCCGAGGATCGACTCACACCACGGTGGCACGTGGGACAGCCCTGTGGGAAAGCCTCGTGGGAAAGCCTCGTGGGAAAGCCTCGAGGGAAAGCCACAGATCCCTTGATCCACGCGAAGGGAAGCGTGACACTGCTGCTACAGCTCGGGAGGAAAGCGCACGTGCATGCCCCCAACTCGAGACGAGGACTGACTCCCCTGGGGAGACTCCAGAAGTACCCCAAGATCCATGTCAGCACTGGAGAGGAATCCTCAGGTTCCGGACACCGACTCCACACAAGGTCTTAGGCCCCGGCATCGACGGGAGAGGAATCCCGAGAGGCCCCGAGCAACTCGCATGGGGACTGGCCTTTCCTGAGGCCACCAGAGCGGGTCCCTGAGGTCCCCGTCGTAAGTCGAGAGCACCTGCCGCAACTCGAGAAAATCCAGGAGGTTCTCCCCTCCAGGCGAGATGAGGCCCATTTCCGCTGAGGCGTCTCGAGGCTAATCACACCTAACTCTGGAACTTCCAAAGGGTCCTTCACACCCTTGCTGCAACTCAAGAAGTTCCCCGACATACCCGTCTCCACTCGAGAGGAAGCACGAGAGTCCCGCCCACATCCAGAGGAGCCCCGTTTCCGGCCTCCTAGCTCGAGAGGAGGGATCCTTTCCCTGCGTGGTCGGGAAAGAATTCCCGGCGTTCCGTCGCATCTCAAGAGGAGGCGCTCTCCACAGGAAAGGCGAGAGGAACTCCAGGGTCGTGCCACCATTCCCAGAGTCCCCCAGATGTCTCAGTCCATTCCAGGGAAACCTGTTTTCCCTGCACTGCTCTCGACTTTCAAGCCGAGGATCGACTCACACCACCGTTGCCACGTGGGACAGCCCTGTGGGAAAGCCTCGTGGGAAAGCCTCGTGGGAAAGCCTCGAGGGAAAGCCACAGATCCCTTGATCCACGCGAAGGGAAGCGTTACAATGCTGCTACAGCTCGAGAGTAAAGCGCACTTGTATGCCCCCACTCGAGACGAGGACTGACTCCACTGGGGAGAGTCCAGAAGTTCCCCAAGATCCTTTTCAGCACTGGAGAGGAATCCTCAGGTTACGGAACCGACTCCACACAATGTCTTAGGCCCCGGCATCGACGGGAGAGGGATCCCGAGAGGTCCCCGAGCAACTCCCATGGGGACTGGCATTTCCAGAGGCCTACCAGAGCGGGTCCCTGAGGACAACGTCTCAAGTCGAGAGCACCTGCCGCAACTCGAGAAAATCCAGGAGGTTCTCCCCTCCAGGCGAGATGAGGCCCATTTCCGCTGAGGCGTCTCGAGGCTAATCACACCTAAACTCTGGAACTTCCAAAGGGTCCTTCACACCCTTGTTGCAACTCAAGAAGTTCCCCAACATACCTGACTCCACTCGAGAGGAAGCACGAGAGTCCCGCCCACATCCAGAGGAGCCCCGTTTCCGCCTGATAGATCCAGAGGAGGGATCCTTTCCCTGCGTGGTCGGGAAAGAATTCCCGGCGTTCCCGGCGCATTTCAAGAGGAGGCGCTCTCCACAGGAAAGGCGAGAGGAACTCCAGGGTCGTGCCACCATTCCCAGAATCCCCCACATGTCTCAGTCCATTCCAGGGAAACCTGTTTTCCCTGCACTGTCTCGACTTTCAAGCCGAGGATCGACTCAAACCACGGTGGCACGTGGGACAGCCCTGTGGGAAAGCCTCGTGGGAAAGCCTCGTGGGAAAGCCTCGAGGGAAAGCCACAGATCCCTTGATCCACACGAAGGGAAGCGCGACACAGCTGCTCCAGCTCGGGAGGAAAGCGCACGAGCATGCCCCCACTCGAGACGAGGACTGACTTCCCTGGGGAGACTCCAGAAGTACCCCAAGATCCATGTCAGGGCTGGAGAGGAATCCTCAGGTTCCGGCATCGACTACACACAAGGTCTTAGGCCCCGGCATCGACGGGACAGGAATCCCGAGAGGCCCCCGAGCAATTCGCATGGGGACTGGCATTTCCTGAGGCCACCAGGGCGGTCCCTGAGGTCCCCGTCTTAAGTCCACAGTACCTGCCGCAACTCGAGAAAATCCAGGAGGTTCTCCCCTTCAGGCGAGATGAGGCCCATTTCCCCTGAGGCGTCTCGATGCTAATCACACCTAACCTCTGGAACTTCCAAAGGGTCCTTAACACCCTTGCTGCAACACAAGAAGTTCCTCGACATACCCGTTTCCAATCGAGAGGAAGCACGAGAGTCCCACCCACATCCAGAGGAGCCCCGTTTCCGCTTCATAGTTCCAGAGGAGGGATTCATTTCCTGTGTGGTCGAGAAAGAATTCCCGGCGATCCCGTCGCATCTCAAGTGGAGGCGCTCACCACAGGAAAGGCGAGAGGAACTCCTGGGTCGTGCCACTATTCCCAGAGTCCCCCAGATGCTCAGTCCATAACAGGGAAACCAGTTTTCCCAGCACTGCCTCGACTTTCAAGCCGAGGATCGACTCACACCACGGTGGTACGTGGGACAGCCCAGTGGGAAAACGTCGTGGGAAAGCCTCGTGGGAAAGCCTCGTGGGAAAGCCTCCAAGGAAAGCCACAGATTCCTGGATCCACGCGAAGGGAAGAGTGACACTGCTGCTACAGCTCTGGAGGAAATTGCATATGCATGACCCCAATAGATATGAGGACTGACTCACCTGGGAGACTCCAGAAGTACCCCAAGATCCATGTAAGCACTGGAGAGGAATCCTCAGGTTCCGGCACCGACTCCACACAAGGTCTTAGGCGACTGCATCTACGGGAGAGGAATCCCGAGAGGCCCCCGAGCAACTCGCATGGCGTCTGGCCTTTCCTGAGGCCACCAGAGAGGGTCCCTGATGTCCCCGTCATAACTCGAGAGCACCTGCCACAACTCGAGAAAATCCAGGAGGTTCTCCCCTCCAGGCGAGATGAGGCCCATTTCCGCTGAGGGGTCTCGAGGCTAATCACACCTAACCTCTGGAACTTCCAAAGGGTCCTTCACACCCTTGCTGCAACTCAAGAAGTTCCCCGACATATCCGTCTCCACTCGAGAGGAAGCACGAGAGTCCCGCCCACATCCAGAGGAGTCCCGTTTCCGCCTCCTAGCTCGAGAGGAGGGATCCTTTCCCTGCGTGGTCGGGAAAGAATTCCCGGGGTTCCCGTCGCATCTCAAGAGGAGGCGCTCTCCACAGGAAAGGCGAGAGGAACTCCTGGGTTGTGCCACCATTCCCAGAGTCCCCCAGATGTCTCAGTCCATTCCAGGGAGACCTGTTTTCCCTGCACTGCCTCGACTTTCAAGCCGAGAATCGACTCACACCACGGTGGCACGTGGGACAGCCCTGTGGGAAAGCCTCGTGGGAAAGCCTCGTGGGAAAGCCTCGGGGGAAAGCCACAGATCCCTTGATCCACGCGAAGGGAAGCGTGACACTGCTGCTTCAGCTCGGGAGCAAATCTCACGTGGATGCGCCAACTCGAGACGAGGACTGAGTCCCCTGGGTAGGCTCCAGAAGTTCCCCAAGATCCATGTCAGCACTGGAGAGTAATCCTCAGGTTCCGACACCGATTCCACACATGGTCTTAAGCCCCGGCATCGACGGGAGAGGAATCCCGAGAGGCCCCTGAGCAACTCGCATGGGGATTGGCCTTTCCTGAGGCCACCAGAGCAGGTCCCTGAGGTCCCCGTCTTAAGTCGAGAGCACCTGCCACAACTCGAGAAAATCCAGGAGGTTCTCCCCTCCAGGGGAGATGAGGCCCATTTCCGCTGAGGCGTCTAGAGGCTAATCACACCTAACTTCTGGAACTTCCAAAGGGTCCTTCACACCCTTGCTACAACTCAAGAAGTTCCCCGGCATACCCGACTCCACTCAGGATGAAGCACGAGAGTCCCGCCCACATCCAGAGGAGACCCGTTTCGGCCTCCTTGCTCGAGAGACGGGTTCCTTTCCCTGCGTGGTCGGGAAAGAATTCCCGGCGTTCCTGTCGCATCTCAAGAGGAGGCACTCTCCACAGTAAAGGCGTGAGGAACTCCAGGGTTGTGCCACCATTCCCAGAGTCCTCCAGATATCTCAGTCCATTCCAGGGAAACCTGTTTTCCCTGCACTGTTTCGACTTTCAAGCAGAGGATCGACTCACACCACGTTGCCACGTGGGACAGCCCTGTGGGAAAGCCTCGTGGGAAAGCCTCGTGGGAAAGCCTAGAGGGAAAGCCACAGATCCCTTGATCCACGCGAAGGGAAGCGTTACAATGCTGCTACAGCTCGAGAGTAAAGCGCACTTGTATGCCCCCACTCGAGACGAGGACTGACTCCACTGGGGAGAGTCCAGAAGTTCCCCAAGATCCTTTTCAGCACTGGAGAGGAAGCCTCAGGTTCCGGAACCGACTCCACACAATGTCTTAGTCCCCGGCATCGACGGGAGAGGAATCCCGAGAGGTCCCCGAGCAACTCCCATGGGGACTGGCATTTCCAGAGGCCTCCAGAGCGGGTCCCTGAGGACAACGTCTCAAGTCGAGAGCACCTGCCGCAACTCGAGAAAATCCAGGAGGTTCTCCCCTCCAGGCGAGATGAGGCCCATTTCCGCTGAGGCGTCTCGAGGCTAATCACACCTAACCTCTGGAACTTCCAAAGGGTCCTTCACACCCTTGCTGCAACTCAAGAAGTTCCCCGACATACCCGTCTCCACTCGAGAGGAAGCACGAGAGTCCCGCCCACATCCAGAGGAGCCCCGTTTCCGCCTCCTAGCTCGAGAGGAGGGATCCTTTCCCTGCGTGGTCGGGAAAGAATTCCCGGCGTTCCCGTCGCATCTCAAGAGGAGGTCGCTCTCCACAGGAAAGGCGAGAGGAACTCCAGGGTCGTGACCACCATTCCCAGAGTCCCCCAGATGTCTCCGTCCATTCCAGGGAAACCTGTTTTCCCTGCACTGCGTCGACTTTCAAGCCGAGGATCGACTCACACCACGGTGGCACGTGGGACAGCCCTGTGGGAAAGCCTCGTGGGAAAGCCTCGAGGAAAGCCACAGATCCCTTGATCCACGCGAAGGGAAGCGTGACACTGCTGCTACAGCTCGAGGAGGAAAGCGCACGTGCCATGCCCCCACTCGAGACGAGGACTGACTCCCTGGGGAGACTCCAGAAGTACCCAAGATCCATGTCAGCACTGGAGAGGAATCCTCAGGTTCCGGCACCGACTCCACACAAGGTCTTAGGCCGCCTGCATCGACGGGAGAGGAATCCCGAGAGGCCCCCGAGCAACTCGCATGGGGACTGGCCTTTCCTGAGGCCACCAGAGACGGGTCCCTGAGGTCCCCGTCGTAAAGTCGAGAGCACCTGCCGCAACTCGAGAAAATCCAGGAGGTTCTCCCCTCCAGGCGAGATGAGGCCCATTTCCGCTGAGGCGTCTCGAGGCTAATCACACCTAACCTCTGGAACTTCCAAAGGTTCTTCACACCCTTGCTGCAACTCAAGAAGTTCCCCGACATACCCGTCTCCACTCGAGAGGAAGCACGAGAGTCCGCCCACATCCAGAGGAGCCCCGTTTCCGCCTCCTAGCTCGAGAGGAGGGATCCTTTCCCTGCGTGTTCGGGAAAGAATTCCCGGCGTTCCCGTCGCATCTCAAGAGGAGCGCTCTCCACAGGAAAGGCGAGAGGAACTCCAGGGTCGTGACCACCATTCCCAGAGTCCCCCAGATGTCTCAGTCCATTCCAGGGAAAACCTGTTTTCCCTGCACTGCCTCGACTTTCAAGCCGAGGATCGACTCACACCACGGTGGCATCGTGGGACAGCCCTGTGGAAAGCTCGTGGGAAAGCCTCGTGGGAAAGCCTCGATGGGAAAGCCACAGATCCCTTGATCCACGCGAAGGGAAGCGTGACACTTGCTGCTACAGCTCGGGAGGAAAGCGCACGTGGCATGCCCCCACTCGAGACGAGGACTGACTCCCCTGGGGAGACTCCAGAAGTACCCCAAGGATCCATGTCAGCACTGGAGAGGAATGCCTCAGGTTCCGGAACGGACTCCACACAAGATCTTAGGCCCCGGCATCGACGAGAGAGGAATCCCGAGAGGCCCCCAGATCAACTCGCATGTGGACTGGCCTTTCCTGAGGCCACCAGAGCGGGTCCCTGAGGTCCCCGTCGTAAGTCGAGAGCACCTGCCACAACTCGAGAAAATTCAGGAAGGTTCTCCCCTCCAGGCGAGATGAGGCCCATTTCCCAGAGGCGTCTCGAGGCTAATCACACCTAACCTATGGAACTTCCAAAGGGTCCTTCACACCCTTGCCTGCAACTCAAGAAGTTCCCCTGACATACCCGTCTCCACTCGAGAGGAAGCACGAGATTCCCGCCCACATCTAGAGGAGCCCCGTTTCCGCCTCCTAGCTCGAGAGGAGGGATCTTTCCCTGTGTTCTCGGGAAAGAATTCCCGGCGTTCCCGTCGCATCTCAAGAGGAGGCGCTCTCCACAGGAAAGGCGAGCGGAACTCCAGGGTCGATGCCACCAATTGATAGTCCCCCAGATGTCTCATGTCCATTCCAGGAAAACCTGTATTCCCTGCACTGCGTCGAGCTTTCAAGTCCGAGGATCGACTCACACCACGGTTGGCACGTGGGACAGCCCTGTGGGAAAGCCTCGTGGGAAAGCCTTGTGGAAAAGCCTCGAGGGAAAGCCACAGATTCCTTGATCCACTCGAAGGGAAGACGCATGACACTGCTGCTACAGTCTCGGGAGGAAAGCGCACGTGCATGCCCCCACTCGAGACGAGGACTGACTCCCCTGGGGAGACTCCAGAAGTACCCCAAGATCCATGTCAGCACTGGAGAGGAATCCTCAGGTTCCGGCACTGACTCCACACAAGGTCTTAGGCCCGGCATCGACGGGGAGAGGAATCCCTGAGAGGCCCCGAGCACTCGCATGGGGACTGGCCTTTCCTGAGGCACAGAGCGGGTCCCTGAGGTCCCCGTCGTAAGTCGAGAGCACCTGCCTGCAACTCGAGAAAATCCAGGAGGTTCTCCCCTCCAGGCGAGATGAGGCCCATTTCCGCTGAGGCGCCCGCGTCTCGAGGCCTAATCACACTAACCTCTGGAGCTTCCAAAAGGTCTTCGCACGGGTCCTTGATCAGCTCAAGGAAGTTTCCGTCGACCAG
>NW_017205712.1:0-5173 GCF_001704415.2 Capra hircus
CTGAGGCGTCTCGAGCTAATCACATCTAACCTCTGGAACTTCCAAAGGGTCCTTCACACCCTTGCTGCAACTCAAGAAGTTCCCCGACATACCGTCTCCGGTCCAAAGGAAGCACCAGAGTCCGGACCACATCCAGTGAGCCTCGTTTCCGCCTCCTACCTCGAGAGGAGGGATCCTTTCCCTGCGTTGTCGGGAAAGGATTCCGGCGTTCACGTCGCACCTCAAAGAGTAGGCGCTCTCCACAGGAAAGGCGAGAGGAACTCCAGGGTCGTGCCACCATTCCCAGAGTCCCCCAGATGTCTCAGTCCATTCCAGGGAAACCTGTTTTCCCTGCCACTGCCTCGACTTTCAAGCCGAGGATCGTCTCACACCACGGAGGCAAGTGGACAGCATGTGGGAAAGCCTCGTGGGAAAGCCTCGTGGGAAAGCCTCGAGGGAAAGGCACAGGGTCCCTTGATCCACGCGAAGGGAAGCGTGACACTGCTGGTACATCTCGGGAGGAAATCACACGTGCATGCCCCCACTCGAGACGTGGACTGACTCCCCTGGGGAGACTCCAGAAGTACCCAAAGATCCATGTCAGCACTGGAGAGGAATGCTCAGGTTCCGACATCTACTCCACACAAGATCTTAGGCCCCGGCATCGACGGGAGAAGGAATCCTAAGAGGCCCCCGAGCAACTCGCATGGGTACTGGCCTATCCTGAGGCCACCAGAGTGGGTCCCTGAGGTCCCCGTCGTAAGTCGAGAGCACCTGCCGCAACTCGAGAAGATCCAGGAGGTTCTCCCTCCGGGCGAGGTGAGGCCCAATTCCGCTGAGGCGTCTCGAGGCTAATCACACCTAACCTCTGGAACTTCCAAAGGGTCCTTCACGCCCCTTGCCAAACTCAAGAAGTTCCCCGACATACCCGTCTCCACTCGAGAGGAAGCACGAGATTTCCTACCACATCCAGAGGAGCCCCGTTTCGGCTCCTGCCTCGAGAGGAGGATCCTTTCCCTGCGTGGTCGGGAAAGAATTCCCGGCGTTCCCCGTCCCATCTCAAGAGGAGGCGCTAACCACAGGAAAGGCAAGAGGAACTCCAGGGTCGTGCCACCATTCCCAGAGTCCCCAAGATGTCTCAGTCCATTCCAGGGAACCTGTTTTCCCTGCACTGCCTCGACGTTCAAGCCGAGGATCGACTCACACCACGGTGGCACGTGGGACAGCCATGTGGGAAAGCCTCGTGGGAAATCCTCGTGGGAAAGCCTCAAGCGAAAGCCACATGATCCCTTGATCCACGCCTATGGAAGCGTGACAAGGCTGTTACAGCTAGCGCACCATGCCCCCACTCGAGACGAGGACTGACTCCCCTGGGGAGACTCCAGACGTACCCCAGATCCATGTCAGCACTGGAGAGGAATACTCAGGTTCGGCACCAACTCCACACAAGATCTAGGCCCCAGCATCGACGGAGAGGAATCCGAGAGGACCCGAGCAACTCGCAAGGGGACTGGCTTTCCTGAGGCCACCAGAGCGGGTCCCTGAAGTCCGTAAGTAGAGAGCACCTGCCGCAATTCGAGGAAATCCAGGAGGTTCTCCCCTCCAGGCGTGATGAGGCCCATTTCCACTGAGGCGTCTCGAGGCTGATCACACCTAATATCTGGAACTCCCAAAGGGTCCTTCACACCTTGCTGCAACTCAAGAAGTTCCCTGACATACCCGTCTCCACTCGAGAGGAAGCACGAGAGTTCCTCCAACATCCAGAGGAGCCCCGTTTCCGCCTCTTAGCTCGAGAGGAGGGATCTTTTCCCTGTGTGGTCGGGAAAGAATTCCAGGCGTTCCCGTCGCATCCAAGAGGAGGCTCTCCACAGGAAAGGCGAGAGGAACTCCAGGGTCGTGCCACCATTACCAGAGTCCCCCAGATGACTCAGTCCATTCCAGGGAAACCTGTTTTCCTTGCACTGCCTCCACTTTCAAGCCGAGGATCGACTCACACCACGTTGGCACGTGGGACACCCTGTGGGAAAGCCTCGTGGAAAAGACTCGTGGGAAAGCCTCGAGGGAAAGGCACAGATCCCTTGATCCACGCGAAGGGAAGCGTGACACTGCTGCTACATCTCGGAAGGAAAGAGCACGTGCATGCCCCACTCGAGACGAGGACTGACTCCCTGGGGAGACTCCAGAAGTACCCCAAGATTCATGTCAGCACTGGAGAGGAATCCTCAGGTTCCGGCAATGACTCCACACAAGGTCTTAGGCCCAGCATCGAGGGAGAGGAATCCCGAGAGGCCCCCGAGCAACTCGCATGGGGACTGACCTTTCCTGAGGCCACCAGAGCGGGTCCCTGAGGTCCCCGTCGTAAGTCAAGAGCACCTGCCGCAACTCGAGAAATCCAGGAGGTTCTCCCTCCAGGCGAGATGAGGCCCATTTCCGCTGAGGTGTCTTGAGGTTAATCACATCTAACCTCTGGAACTTCCAAAGGGTCCTTCACACCCTTGCTGCAACTCAAAGTTCCCCGACATACCCGTCTCCACTCGAGAGAAAGCACCAGAGTCCCGCCTACATCCAGAGGAGCCCCGTTTCCGCCTCCTAGCTCGAGAGGAGGGATCCTTTCCCTGCAATGTCGGGAAAGGATGCCCGGCGTTCACGTCGCATCTCAAGAGGAGGCGCTCTCCACAGGAAAGGCGAGAGGAACTCCAGGGTCGTGCCACCATTCCCAGAGTCCCCCAGATGTCTCAGTCCATTCCAGGGAAACCTTTTTTCCCTGCACTGCCTCGACTTTCAAGACGAGGATCGTCTCACACCACGGTGGCACGTGGACAGCCATGTGGGAAAGCCTCGTGGGAAAGCCTCGAGGGAAAGACACAGATCCCTTGATCCATGCGAAGGGAAGCGCGACACTGTTGCTACAGCTCGGAGGAAAGCGCACGTGCATGCCCCCTGGAGACTAGGACAGACTCCCTGGGGAGACTCCAGAAGTACCCCAAGATCCATGTCAGCACTGGAGAGGAATCCTCAGGTTCCGGCACCACTCCACACAAGATCTTAGGCCCCGGCATCGACGGGAGAGGAATCCTGAGAGGCCCCGAGCAACTCGCATGGGTACTGGCCTTTCCTGAGGCCACCAGAGTGGGTCCCTGAGGTCCCCGTCGTAAGTCGAGAGCACCTGCCGCAACTCGAGAAGATCCAGGAGGTTCTCCCCTCCAGGCGAGATGAGGCCCATTTCCGCTGAGGCGTCTCGAGGCTAATCACACCTAACCTCTGGAACTTCCAAAGCGACCTTCACACCCTTGCTGCAACTCAAGAAGTTCCCCGACATACCCGTCTCCACTCGAGAGGAAGCACGAGAGTCCTGCCCACATCCAGAGGAGCCCCGGTTCCGCCTCCTAGCTCGAGAGGAGGGATCCTTTCACTGTGTGGTCACGAAAGAATTCCCGGCATTCCCGTCGCATCTCAAGAGGAGGCACTCTCCACAGGAAAGGTGAGAGGAACTCCAGGGTCATGCCACCATTCCCAGAGTCCCCCAGATGTCTCAGTCCATTCCAGGGAAACCTGTTTTCCCTGCACTGTCTCGACGTTGAAGCCGAGGATCGACTCACACCACGGTGGCACGTGGGACAGCCATGTGGGAAAGCCTCGTGGGAAATCCTCTTGGGAAAGCCTCAAGCGAAAGCCACAGATCCCTTGATCCACGCCTATGGAAGCGTGAAAAGGCTGTTACAGCTAGGGAGGAAAGCGCACGTGCATGCCCCCACTCGAGCCGAGGACTGACTCCCCTGAGGAGACTCCAGAAGTACCCCAAGATCCATGTCAGCACTGGCGAGGAATTCTCAGGTTCCGGCACCGACTCCACACAAGATCTTAGGCCCTGGCATCGACGGGTGACGAATCCCGAGAGGCCCCGAGCAACTCACATGGTGACTGGCCTTTCCTGAGGCCACCAGAGCGGGTCCCTGAGGTCCCTGTCGTAAGTCGAGAGCACCTGCCTCAAATCGAGAAAAATCCAGGAGGTTCTCCCCTCCAGGCGAGATGAGGCCCATTTCTGCTGAGGCGTCTCCAGGCGAATCACACCTAATCTCTGGAACTACCAAAGGCTCATTCACACCCTTGCTGCAACTCAAGAAGTTCCCCAACATACCCGTCTGCACTCGAGTTGAAGCACGAGAGTCCCGCCCACGACGAGATGAGACCCGTTTCCGCCTCCTAGCTCGAGAGAAAGGATCCTTTCCCTGCGTGGTCGGGAAAGAATTCCCGGCGTTCCCGTCGCATCTCAAGAGGAGGCGCTCTACACAGGAAAGGCAAGAGGCACTCCAGGGTCGTGCCCCATTCCCAGAGTCCCCCAGATATTCAGTCCATTCCAGGGAACCCTGTTTTCGCTGCACTGCCTCGACTTTCAAGCCGAGGATCCACTCACACCACGGTGGCACGTGGGACAGCTCTGTGGTAAAGCCTCGTTGAAAGCCTCAAGTGAAAGCCACAGATCCCTTGATCCACGCGAGGGGAAGCGTGACACTGCTGCTACAGCTCGGGAGGAAAGCGCAGGTGCATGGCCCCACTCGAGACGAGGACTGACTCCACTGGGGAGACTCCAGAAGTACCCAAAATCCAGGTCAGCACTGGAGAGGAATGCTCAGGTTCCTTCACCGACTCCACACAAGATCTTAGGCACCGGCATAGACGGAGAGGAATCCCTAGAGGCCCCCGAGCACCTCGCAAGGGGACTGGCCTTTCCTGAGGCCACCAGAGCGGGTCCCTGAGGTCCCCGTCGTAAGTCGAGAGCACCTGCCACACCTCGAGAAAATCCAGGAGGTTCTCCCCTCCAGGCGAGATGAGGCCCAATTCCGCTGAGGCGTCTCGAGGCTTATCACACCTATCTCTGAAACCTACAAAGGGTCCTTCACACCATTGTTGCAACTCAACAAGTTCCCCCGACATACCCGTGTCCACTCGAGAGGAAGCAGGAGAGACCCGCCCACATCCAGAGGAGCCCTGTTTCCGCCTCCTAGCTCGAGAGGAGGGATCCTTTCCCTGCGGGGTCGGGAAAGAATTCCCGGCGTTCCATCGCATCTCAAGAGGAGGCGCTCTCCCACAGGAAACGCGAGAGGAACTCCAGGGTCGAGCCACATTCCCAGAGTCCCCCAGATGTCTCAGTCCATTCAAGGGTAATCTGTTTTCCCTGCACTGCCTCGACTTT
>NW_017205713.1:0-5173 GCF_001704415.2 Capra hircus
ACTGGCCTTTCCTGAGGCCACCAGAGCGACTCAGAGGTCCGTCGTAAGTCGAGAGCACCTGCCGCAACTCGAGAAAATCCAGGAGGTTCTCCCCCTCCAGGCGAGATGAGGCCCATTTCGGCTGAGACAACTAGGGGGTAATCAGACTTAAACTCTGGAACTTCCAAAGGGTCCTTCACACCCCTTGCTGCAACTCAAGAAGTTCCCCGACATACCCGTCTCCACTCAGAGGAACCCGAGCGTCCCGCCCGTATCCAGAGTGGCCCCGTTTCCGCCTGCTAGCTCGAGAGGGGATCCTTTCCTGCGTGTTCCTGAAAGAATTCCTAGCGTTCCCGTCTCATCTCAAGAGGAGGCGCTCTCCACAGTAAAGGCGAGAGGAACTCCAGTATCAGGCCCCATTCCCAGAGTCCCCCAGATGTCTCAGTCCATTCCAAGGAAACCGTTTTGCCCTGCACTGCCTCCACTTTCAAGCCGAGGATCGACTCAAACCGCGATGGCAGGTTGGACAGCCCCTGTGGGAAAGCCTCGTGGGAAAGCCTCATGGGAAAGCCTCGAGGGAAAGCCACAGATCCCTTGATCCACGCGTAGGGAAGCGTGACACTGCTGCTACAGCTCGGGAGGAAAGCGCACGTGCATGCCCCCACTCGAGACGAGGACTGACTCCCCCTGGGGAGACTCCAGAAGTACCCCAAGATCCATGTTAGCACTGGAGAGGAATCCTCAGGTTCCGGCACCGACTCCACACAAGCTATTAGGCCCGCATCGACGGGAGAGGAATCCCGAGAGGCCCCCCGAGCAACTCGCATGGGGACTGGCCTTTCCTGAGGCCACCAGAGCGGGTCCCTGAGGTCCCCGTCGTAAGTCGAGGGCACCTGCCGCAACTGAGAAAATCCAGGAGGTTCTCCCCTCCAGGCGAGATGAGGCCCATTTCGGCTGAGGCGTCTCGAGGCTAATCACATCTAACATCTGGAACTTCCAAAGGGTCCTTCACACCCTTGCTGCAACTCAAGAAGTTCCCCGACATACCCGTCTCCACTCGAGAGGAAGCACCAGAGTCCCGCCCACATCCAGAGGAGCCCCCGTTTCCGCCCTCCTAGCTCGAGAGGAGGGATCCTTTCCCACCGTGGTCTGGGAAAATATTCCCGGCGTTCCCGTTGCATCTCAAGAGGAGGCGCTCTCCACAGGAAAGGCGAGAGGAACTCCAGGGTCGTGCCACCATTCCCAGAGGCCGCTGGATGTCTTAGTCCATTTAGAGGGAAAACTTTTTTCCCTGCACTGCCTCGACTTTCAAGCCGAGGATCGACTCACACCACGGTGGCACGTGGGACAGCCCTGTGGGAAAGCCTCGTGGGAAAGCCTTGAGGGAAAGACACAGATCCCTTGATCCACGGGAAGGGAAGCGCGACACTGCTGCTACAGCTCGGGAGGAAAGCGCACGTGCATGCCCCCACTCGAGACGAGGACTGACTCGCCTGGGGAGACTCCAGAAGTACCCCAAGATCCATGTCAGCACTGGAGAGGAATCATCTGGTTCCGGCACCGACTCCACACAAGGTCTTAGGCCCCGGCATCGACGGGAGAGGAATCCCGAGAGGCCCCCGAGCAACTCGCAAGGGGACTGGCCTTTCCTGAGGCCACCAGAGCGGGTCCCTGAGGTCCCCGTCGTAAGTCGAGAGCACCTTCCGCAACTCGAGAAAATCCAGGAGGTTTTCCCCTCAAGGCGAGATGAGGCCCATTTCCTCTGAGGCGTCTCGAGGCTAATCACACCTAATCTCTGGAACTTCCAAAGGGTCATTCACACCCTTGCTGCAACTCAAGAAGTTCCCCGACATACCCGTTCACACTTGAGAGGAAGCACGAGAGTCCCCCTCACATCCAGAGGAGCCCCGTTTCCGCCTCCTAGCTCGAGAGGAGGGATCCTTTCCTTACGTGGTCGAGAAAGATTTCCCGGCGTTCCCGACGCATCTCAAGAGGTCGCGCTCTCCAGAGGAAAGGCGAGAGGAACTCCATGGTCGTGCCACCAATCCCAGAGTCCCCCAGATGTCTCAGTCCATTCCAGGGAGACCTGTTTTCCCTGCACTGCCTCGACTTTCAAGCCGAGGATCGACTAACACCACGGTGGCACGTGGGACAGCCCTGTGGGAAAGCCTCGTGGGAAAGTCTTGTTGGAAAGCCTCGTGGGAAAGCCTCGAGGGAAAGCCACTGATCCCTTGATCCACACGACTGGAGCATGACACTGCTGCTACAGCTAGGGAGGAAAGCGCAGGTGCATGCCCCCACTCGAGACGAGGACTGACTCCCCTGGGGAGACTCCAGAAGTACCCCAAGATCCATGTCAGCACTGCAGAGGAAACTTCAGGTTCCGGCACTGATTCCACAGAAGGTCTTAGGCCCCGGCATCGACGGAGAGGAATCCCTAGAGGCCCCGAGCAATTCGCATGGGGAGTGGCCTTTTCTGAGGCCTCCAGAGCGGGTCGTTGAGGTCCCCGTCGTAAGTCGAGAGCAACTGCCCTATTTCGAGAAAATCCAGGAGGTTCTCCCCTCCAGGCGAGATGAGGCCCATTTCTGCTGAGGCGTCTCGAGGCTAATCACACCTAATCTCTGGAACTACCAAACGGTGCTTCACACCCTGGCTGCAACTCAAGATGTTCCCCTACATACCGTTTCCACTCGAGAGGAAGCACGAGAGTCCCGCCCACATCCAGAGGAGCCCCGTTTCTGCCTACTAGCTCGAGAGGAGGGATCCTTTCCCTGCGTCATCGGGAAAGAAATCCCGGCGTTCCCGTCCCATCTGAAGAGGAGGCGCTCTCCACAGGAAAGGCGAGAGGAACTCCAGGGTCGTGCCAACTTTCCCAGAGTCCCCCAGATGTCTCAGTCCTTTCCAGGGATACCTGTTTTCCCTGCACTGCCTCGACATTCAGCCGAGGATCGACTCACATCACGGTGTCACGTGGGACAATGATGTGGGAAAGCCTCGTGGAAAAGCCTCGTGTGAAAGCTTCCAGGGAAAGCCACAGATCCCTTGATCCACGCGAAGGGAAAGTGACACTGCTGCTACAGCTCGGGAGGAAAGCGCACGTGCATGCCCCGCTCGGGACGAGGCTCCAGAAGTACCCCAAGGTCCATGTCAGCACTGGAGAGGAATCCTCAGGTTCCGGCACCGAATCCACACAAGGTCTTAGGCCCTGGCATCGACGGGAGAGAAATCCCGAAAGGCTCCCGAGCAACTCGCATGGGGACTGGCCTTTCCTGAGGGCACCAGAGGGGGTCCCTGTGGTCCCCGTCGTAAGTCGAGAAGCACCTGCCGGAAGTCGAGAAAATCCAGGAGGTTGTCCCCTCCAGGCGAGATGAGGCCCATTTCCGCTGAGGCGACTGGAAGCTAATCACCCCTAATCTCTGGAACTTCCAAAGGGTCCTTCACAGCCTTGCTGCAACTCAAGAAGTTCCCCGACATACTCGTCTCCACTCAAGAGGAACCCGAGCGTCCCGCCCGTATCCAGACTGGCCCCGTTTCCGCCTGCTAGCTCGAGAGGAGGGATCCTTTCCCTGCGTGGTCCTGAAAGAATTCCTAGCGTTCCCGTCTCATCTCAAGAGGAGGCGCTCTCCACAGTAAAGGCGAGAGGAACTCCAGTATCAGGCCCCATTCCCAGAGTCCCCCAGATGTCTCATTCCATTCCAAGGAAACCTGTTTTCCCTGCACTGCCCTCCACTTTCAAGCCGAGGATCGACTCACAACACGGTGGCACGGGGGACAGCCCTGTGGGAAAGCTCGTGGAAAGCCTCGGGTAAGCCTCGAGGGAAGCCACCGATCCCTTGATCCACGCCAAGGGAAGCGTGACACTGCTGCTACAGCTCGGGAGGAAAGCGCACGTACATGCCCCCACTCGAGACGAGGACTGACTCCAATGGGAGACTCCAGAAGTACCCCAAGATCCATGTCAGCACTGGAGAGGAATCCTCATGTTCCAGCTCTGACTCCACAAAGGTCTTAGTCCCTAGCATCGACGGGAGAGGAATCCTGAGAGGCCCCCAGCACCTCGCATGGGGACTGGCCTTTACTGAGGCCACACCAGAGAGGTCCCTCAGGTCCCCCCCGTCGTTAGTCGAGAGCACCTGCCACAACTTGAGAAAATCCAGGAGGTTCTCCCCTTCAGGCGAGAAGAGACCCATTTCCGCTCAGGGCGTCTCGAGGCTTATCACACCTAACCTCTGGAACTTTGAAAGGTTCCTTCACACCCTTGCTGCATCTCAAGAGGTTCCCCGACTAACCGTCTCCAGTCGAGAGGAAGCACGAGTGTCCCACCCACATCCAGAGGAGCCCCCATTTCCGCCTCCTAGCTCGAGAGGTGAGATCCTTTCCCTGCGTGTTGGGGAAAGATTCCCGGCGTTCCCGTCGCCTCTCAAGAAGAGGTGCTCTCCACAGGAAACGCAAGATGAACTCCAGGGTCGTGCAACCATTCCCTGATTCCCGCAGATGTCTCACTCCATTCCAGGGAAACCTGTTTTCCCTGCAGCTGCCAGTCGTAGCTTATTGCCAGCTGAGGAACCGTACTCACACTACGGTGGCACTGGACAGCATGTGGGTAAACGCGTAGTGGGAAACGCCCCTGGCTGTGGAAAGCTGAGGGAAGCACAGATCCGTTGATCCACGCAAGGGAAGCGTGAGCACACTGCTGCTGACAGCTCGTCAGGAAATTCGCTCGTCGTGCCCCCAATCGGAGATTTCGAGGGCTGACTTCCCTGGGTGGCAGAACTGCTCTCAAGTTAGTACCAGACTGCATCCTGGATTTGACCCACGATTACATGTGTCAGACACTGGGAGAGGGACTTCTCAAAGGTTCCAGCCACCCATCCAAAAAAAATCTTAATCGGAGCGCCGGCACTCTGCGGCGATGAGGAGAACCAGAGGAGCCCCGGAGCATACTCGCATGGGACTGGCCTTCCTGAGGCCAATAGAGTCGGTCAGTCTGAGGTTCCGTCGAAGTCGATGAACTCGGCGACAGAATGCCGGCAACTCCGATCGAAACCAAGGAGGTTTACCACTCAGGCGAGATGAAGCGATTACATCCTCAGCTGACACGCGTCTCAAGGCTAATCACAAACCTAACCTATGCAGAATCAAAGTTACTTTACACCACCCTTGCTGCAACTCTCAGAAGTTCCCCACAATACC
>NW_017205714.1:0-5172 GCF_001704415.2 Capra hircus
TCTTGGCCTCAGGAAAGGCCAGTCCCTATGCGAGTTGCTCGGGGGCTCTGGGGATTCCTCTCCCATCGATGCCAGGGCCTAGACCGTGTGGAGTCGGTGCCCGGAACTGGAGCATTTCTCTGCAGTGCTGACATGGATCTTGGGGTACTTCTGAAGTCTCCCCAGGGGAGTCAGTCCTCGTCTCGAGTGGGGCATGCTCGTGCGCTTTCCTCCCGAGGTGTAGCAGCATTGTCACCTTCCCGCGAGTGGATCAAGGGATCTGTGTCTTTTCCTTTGAGGCTTTCCTCGGGCTTTCCCACGAGGCTTTCCCACAGGCTGTCCCACGTGCCACCGTGGTGTGAGTTGATCCTCTGCTGAAAGTCGAGACAGTGCAGGGAAACAGGGTTTCCCTTGAATGGACTTAGACATCTGGGGAACTCTGGGAATGGTGGCACGACCTGGAGTTCCTCTCGCCTTTCCTGTGGAGAGCGCCTCCTCTTGAGATGCGACGGGAACTCCGGAATCTTTCCGGACCACGCAGGGAAAGGATGCATCCTCTTCGAGCTATGAGCAGAAACGGGGCTCCTCTGGATGTGTGGCGGGACTGTCGTGCTTCCTCTCCAGTGGAGACGGTTATGTCGGGGAACTTCTTGAGTTGCAGCAAGGGTGTGAAGGACCCTTTGGAAGTTCCAGAGGTTAGGTGTGATTAACCTCGAGATGCCTCAGTGAAATGGGCCTCATCTCGCCTGGAGGGGAGAACTTCCTGGATTTTTTTCGAGTTGGGGCAGGTGCTCTCGACTTACGACAGGGGACCTCAGGGCCCGTTCTGGTGCCTCAGCAAAGGCCGGTCCCCATGCGAGATGCTTGGGGGCTTCTCGTTATTCCTCTACCTTCGATGTCGGGGCCTAAGACCCTTGTGTGGAGTTGGTGCCGAAATCTGAGATTCATCTGCAGTGCTGACATGGATCTTGGGGTACTTCAGGAGTCTCCCCAGGGGAGTCAGTCCTCGTCTCGAGTGGGGGCATGCAGTTCGATACCCTCCCGAGCTGTAGCAGCAGTGTCACGCTTCCCGTCAGTAGATCAAGGGATCTGTGGCTTTCCCTCGAGGCTTTCCCACGAGGCTTTCCCACAGGACTGTCCCACGTGCCACCATGGTGTGAGTCGATCCTCGGCTTGAAAGTCGAGGCAGTGCAAGGAAAACAGTTTTCCCTGGAATGGACTGAGACATCTGGGGGAATCTGGGAATGGTGGCACGACCCTGGAGTTCCTCTCGCCTTTCCTGTGGAGAGTGCCTCCACTTCAGATGTGACGGGAACGCCGGAATTCTTTCCCGCACATGCAGGGAAAGGATCCCTGCCTCTTGAGCTTTGAGGCGAAATCGGGGCTCCTCTGGATGTGGCAGGACTCTCGTGCTTCCTCTCGAGAGGAGACGGGTATGTCGGGGATCTTCTTGAGCTGCAGCAAGGGTGTGAAGGACACTTTCGAAGTTCCAGAGGTTAGATGTTTTTAGCCTCGAGCCCCCTCAGCGGAAATGGGCCTCATCTCGCCTGGAGGGGAGAACCTCCTGGATTTTCTCGAGTTGCGGCAGGTGGTCTCGACTTACGACGGGGACCTCAGGGACCCGCTCTGGTGGCCTCAGGAAAGGCCAGTCCCCATGCGAGTTGCTCGGGGCCTCTCGGGATTCCTCTCCCGTCGATGCCGGGCCTAAGACCTTGTGTGGAGTCGGTGCCGGAACCTGAGGATTCCTCTCCAGTGCTGACATGGATCTTGGGGTACTTCTGCAGTCTCCCCAGGGGAGTCAGTCCTCCTCTCGAGTGGGGGCATGCACCTGTGCTTTCCTCCCGAGCTGTAGCAGCAGTGTCACGCTTCCCTTCGCGTGGATCAAGGATCTGTGTCTTTCCCTCGAGGCTTTCCCATGAGGATTTCCCACGAGGCTTTCCCACAGGGCTGTCCCACGTGCCACGTGGGGTATGTCGATCGTGAGCTTGAAAGTCGCGGCAGTGCAGGGAAAACAGTTTTCCCTGGAATGGACTGAGACATCTGGTGGACTCTGGGAATGTGGCACGACCATGGAGTTCCTCTCGCCTTTCCTGTGGAGAGCGCCTCCTCTTGAGATGCGACGGGAACGCCCGGATTTCTTTCCCGACCACGCAGCGAAATGATCCCTCCTCTCGAGCTAGGAGGCGAAAACAGGGCTCCTTTGGATGTGGGCGGGACTCTCGTGCTTCCTCTCGAGTGGAGACGGGTATGTCGGGGAACTTCTTGAGTTGCAGCAAGGGTGTGAAGGATCCTTTGGAAGTTCCAGAGGTTAGGTGTGATTAGCCTCGAGGCGCCTCAGCGGAAATGGGCCTCATCTCGCCTGGAGGGGAGAACCTCCTGGATTTTCTCGAGTTGCGGCAGGTGCTCTCGACTTACGATGGGGACCTCAGGGACCCGCTCTGATTTCCTCAGGAAAGGCCAGTCCCCATGCAAGTTGTTTGGGGGCATCTCGGAATTCCTCTCCCGTCAATGCCGGCACCTTATACCTTGTGTGGAGTCGGTGCTGGAACCTGAGAATAACTCTCCAGTGCTTACATGGTTCTTGGGGTACTTCTGGAGTCTCCCAGGTGAGTCAGTCCTCATCTCTAGTGGGGGCATTTATGTGCACTTTCCTCCAGAGCTGTAGCAGCAGTGTCACGCTTCCCTTCGCCAGGATCCAGGGATCTCTGGCTTTATCTGGAGGCTTTCCCACGATGCTTTTTCATGAGGATTTCCCACAGGGCTGTCCGACGTGCCACCGTGGTGTGAGTCGTTCCTCGGATTGAAAGTCGAGGCAGTGCAGGGAAAACAGGTTTCCCTGGAATGGACTGAGACATCTGGGGGACTCTGGGAATGGTGGCACCACCCTGGAGTTCCTCTCGCCTTTCCTGTGGAGAGCACCTCCCCTTGAGATGTGACGGAAACGCCGGGAATTCTTTCCCGACCACGCAGGGAAAGGATCCTCCTCTCGAGCTAGGAGGCGGAAACGGGCTCCTCTGGGTGTGGGCAGGACTCTCGTGCTTCCTCTCGAGTGGAGACTGGTATGTCGGGGATCTTCTTGAATTGCAGCAAGTGTGTGAAGGACCCTTTGAAGTTCCAGAGCTTAGGTGTGATAAGATTCGAGACTCCTCAGCGGAAATGGGCCTCATCTCGCCTGGAGGGGAGAACCTCCTGGATTTTCTCGAGTTGCGGCAGGTGCTCTCGACTTACGACGGGTACCTCAGGGACCCGCTCTGGTGGCCTCAGGAAAGGCCAGTCCCCATGGAGTTGCTCGGGGGCCCCTCGGTATTCTTCTCCCGTCGATGCCGGGGCCTAAGACCTTTTGTGGATTCGGTACCAGAACCTGAGGATTCCTCTCCAGTGCTGACATGGATCTTGGGGTACTTCTGGAATCTCCCCAGGGGAGTCAGTCCTCGTCTCGAGTGGGGGCATGCACGTACGCTTTCCTCCCGAGCTGTAGCAGCAGTGTCACGCTTCCCTTCGCGATGAACAAGGGATCTGTGCATTCCTCAAGTCTTTCCCACGAGGCTTTCCCACGAGGCCTTCCCGCGGCTGTCCCACGTGCCACCGTGGTGTGAGTCGATCATCGGCTTGAAAGTCGAGGCAGTCCAGGGAAACAGGTTTCCCTGGAATGGACTGAGACATCTGGGGGACTCTGGGAATGGTGGTGACCTGGAGTTCCTCTCGCCTTTCCTGTGGAGAGTGCCTCCTCTTGAGATGCGACGGGAACGCCGGGAATTCTTTCCCGACCACGCAGGGAAAGGATCCCTCCTCTCGAGCTAGGAAGCGGAAAAGGCGCTCCTAAGGATGATGGCGGCACTCTCGTGCTTCCTCTCGAGTGAAGACGGGTATGTCGGGAACTTCTTGAGTTGCAGCAAAGGTGTGAAGGACCCTTTTGAAAGTTCCAGAGTTTAGGTGTGATAAGCCTCGAGACTCCTCAGCGGAAATGGGCCTCATCTCGCCTGGAGGGGAGAACCTCCTGGATTTTCTCGAGTTGCCGCAGGTGCTTCTCGGATTCCGACGGGACCTCAGGGACACGCTCTAGTGCCCTCAGGAAAGGCCCGTCCCCATGCGAGTTGCTCGTGGGCCTCTAGCGATTCCTCTCCCGTCTATGCCGGGGCCTGAGACATTGTGTGGAGTCGTGGCCGGAACCTGAGGATTCCTCTCCAGTTCTGACATGGATCTTGGGTACTTCTGGAGTCTCCCAGGGAGTCAGTCCTCGTCGCGAGTGTGGCGTGCACGTGTGCTTTCCTCCCGAGCTTTAGCAGCAGTGTCACGCTTCCCTTTGCGTGGATCCAGGGATCTGTGGCTTTCTCAGTAGGCTTTCCCACGAGGCTTTCCCACTAGGCTTTCACAGGGCTCTCCCACGTGCCACCGAGTTCTGAGTCGATCCTCGCTTGAAAGTCGAGGCATTGCGGGAAAACAGGTTTCCCTGGAATCGACTGAGACATCTGGGGGCTCTGGGAATGGTGGCGACCCTGAGTTCCTCTCGCCTTTCCTTTGGAGAGCGCCTCTTTCTTGAGATGGGATGGGAACGCCGGAAATTCTTTCCCGACCACGAAGGGAAAGGATCCCTCCTCTCGAGCTATGAGGCTGAAACGGGGCTCTTCTGGTTGTGGGCGGGACTCTCGTGCTTCCTTTCGAGTGGAAACGGGGTATGTCGGGGAACTTCTTGAGTTGCAGCAATGGTGTGAAGGCCCTTTGGAAGTTCCAGAGGTTAGGTGTGATTAGCCTCGAGATGCCTCAGCGCAAATGGGTCTCATCTCGCCTGGAGGGGAGAACCTCCTGGATTTTTTCGAGTTGCCCAGGTGCTCTCGACTTACGACGGGGACCTCAGGGACCCGCTTTGGTGGCCTCAGGAAAGGCCACTCCCCATGCGAGTTGCTCGGAGCCTCTCGTGATGTCTCTCCCTCTCCAATGCTGTCTTGGATCTTGACTGGCCTTTCCTGAGGCACCAGAGCGGGTCCCTGCGGTCCCCATTGTAAGTCGAGCACCTGCCCGCAACTGGAGAAAATCAAAGGATGTTCTCCCCTCCAGGCAAAATGAGCCTATTTCCGCTGACCATCTCAAGGCTAAGCACACTTAAACTCTGGAACTTCCAAAAGGGTCCTTCACACCCTTGCTGCAACTCAAGAAGTTCCCCGACATACCCGTCTGCACTTAAGAGGAAGCACG
>NW_017205715.1:0-5172 GCF_001704415.2 Capra hircus
TCGGCCATGAAAGTCGAGGCAGTGCAGGGAAAACATGTTTCCCTGGAATGGACTGAGACATCTGGGGGACTCTGGGAATGGTGGCACGACCCTGGAGTTCCCTCGCCTTTCCTTTGGAGAGCGCCTCCTCTTGAGATGCGACGGGAATGCCGGGATTCTTTCCCGAAGACGCAGGAAAGGATCCTCCTCTCGAGCTAGGAGGCGGAAACGGGGGCTCCCTCTGGATGTGGGCGGGACTCTCGTGCTTCCTCTCGAGTGGAGACGGGTATGTCGGAGAACTTCTTGAGTTGCAGCAAGGGTGTGAAGGACCCTTTGGGAGTACCAGAGTTTAGGTGTGATTAGCCTCGAGACGCCTCAGCGGAAATGGGCTTCATCTCGCCTGGAGGGGAGAACCTCCTGGATATTCTCGAGTTGCAGCAGGTCCTCTCGACTTACGATGGGGACCTCAGGGACCCGCTCTGGTGGCCTCAGGAAAGGCCAGTCCCCATGCGAGTTGCTCGGGGGCCTCTCGGCATTCCTCTCCCGTCGATGCCGGGGCCTAAGACCATGTGTGGAGCCGGTGCCGGAACCTGAGCATTCCTCTCTAGTGCTGACATGGATCTTGGGGTACTTGTGGAGTCTCCCCAGGGGAGTCAGTCCTCGTCTCGAGTCGTGGCATGCACGTGTGCTTTCCTCCCGAGCTGTAGCAGCAGTGTCATGCTTCCCATCGAGGGGATCAAGGGATCTGTGGCTTTCCCTCGAGGCTTTCCCTGAAGGCTTTTTCACGAGGCTTTCCCACAAGGCTGTCCCACGTGCCACCGTGGTGTGAGTCGATCCTCGGCTTGAAAGTCGAGACAGTGCAGAGAAAACAGGTTTCCCTGGAATGGACTGAGATATCTGGGGGACTCAGGGAATGGTGGCCACGACCCTGGAGTTCCTCTCGCCTTTCCAGTGGAGAGCGCATCCACTTGAGATGCGACGGGAATGCCGGGAATTGTTTCCCGAACACGCAGGGAAAGGATCCCTCCCCTCGAGCTAGGGGGCTGAAACGGGGCTCCTCTGGATGTGGGCGGGACTCTCGTCCTTCCTCTGGAGTGGAGACGAGTATGTCGGGGAACTTCTTGAGTTGCAGCAAGGGTGTGAAGGACCCTTTGGAAGTTCCAGATGTTAGATGTGATTAGCCTCGAGACGCCTCAGCGGAAATGGGCCTCATCTCGCCTGGAGGGGAGAATCTCCTAGATTTTCTCGAGTTGCGGCATGTGCTCTCGACTTACGATGGGGATCTCAGGGACCCGCTCTGGTGGCCTCAGGAAAGGCCAGTCCCCATGCGAGTTGCTCGCGGGCCTCTCGGGATTCCTCTCCCTTTGAAGCTGGGTCCTAAGACCTTGTGTGGAGTCAGTGCCGGAACCTGAGGATTCCTCTCCAGTGCCAACATGGATCTTGGGTACTTCTGGAGTCTCCCCAGGGGAGTCAGACCTCGTCTCGACTGAGGGCATGCTCGGGCGCTTTCCTCCCGAGCTGTAGCAGCAGTGTCACGCTTCCCTTCGCGTGGATCAAGGGATCTGTGTCTTTCCCTCGAGGCTTTCCCACGAAGCTTTCCCACGAGGCTTTCCCTCAGGGCTGTCCCACGTGACACCGTGGTGTGAGTCGATCCCGGCGTCTAGTCGACTCAGTGAGGCGCTTCCCGGAAGGCGAGACACTCGGGGACATTCCAGCACCCCGGTCTCAGCCTTCCGGGACCTCCCCTGCACTGCGACTTTCAAGCGAGGATCGACTCACACCACGGTGTCACGTGGGACAGCCCTGAGGGAAAGCCTCGTGGGAAAGCTTCGTGGAAAGCCTCGAGGGAAAGACACAGATCCCTTGATCCACGCGAAGGGAAGCGTGACACTGCTGCTACAGCTCGGGAGGAAAGCGCCCGAGCATGCCCTCAGTCGAGACGAGGTCTGACTCCCCTGGGGAGACTCCAGAAGTACCCCAAGATCCATGTTGGCACTGGAGAGGAATCCTCAGGTTCCGGCACTGACTCCACACAAGGTCTTAGGACCCAGCTTCAAAGGGAGAGGAATCCCGAGAGGCCCGCGAGCAACTCGCATGGGGACTGGCCTTTCCTGAGGCCACCAGAGCGGGTCCCTGAGATCCCCATCGTAAGTCGAGAGCACATGCCGCAACTCGAGAAAATCTAGGAGATTCTCCCCTCCAGGCGAGATGAGGCCCATTTCCGCTGAGGCGTCTCGAGGCTAATCACATCTAACATCTGGAACTTCCAAAGGGTCCTTCACACCCTTGCTGCAACTCAAGAAGTTCCCCGACATACTCGTCTCCACTCCAGAGGAAGGACGAGAGTCCCGCCCACATCCAGAGGAGCCCCGTTTCAGCCCCCTAGCTCGAGGGGAGGGATCCTTTCCCTGCGTGTTCGGGAAACAATTCCCGGCATTCCCGTCGCATCTCAAGTGGATGCGCTCTCCACTGGAAAGGCGAGAGGAACTCCAGGGTCGTGGCACCATTCCCTGAGTCCCCCAGATATCTCAGTCCATTCCAGGGAAACCTGTTTTCTCTGCACTGTCTCGACTTTCAAGCCGAGGATCGACTCACACCACGGTGGCACGTGGGACAGCCTTGTGGGAAAGCCTCGTGAAAAAGCCTTCAGGGAAAGCCTCGAGGGAAAGCCACAGATCCCTTGATCCCCTCGATGGGAAGCATGACACTGCTGCTACAGCTCGGGAGGAAAGCACACGTGCATGCCACGACTCGAGACGAGGACTGACTCCCCTGGGGAGACTCCACAAGTACCCCAAGATCCATGTCAGCACTAGAGAGGAATGCTCAGGTTCCGGCACCGGCTCCACACATGGTCTTAGGCCCCGGCATCGACGGGAGAGGAATGCCGAGAGGCCCCCGAGCAACTCGCATGGGGACTGGCCTTTCCTGAGGCCACCAGAGCGGGTCCCTGAGGTCCCCATCGTAAGTCGAGAGGACCTGCTGCAACTCGAGAATATCCAGGAGGTTCTCCCCTCCAGGCGAGATGAAGCCCATTTCCGCTGAGGCGTCTCGAGGCTAATCACACCTAAACTCTGGTACTCCCAAAGGGTCCTTCACACCCTTGCTGCAACTCAAGAAGTTCTCCGACATACCCGTCTCCACTCGAGAGGAAGCACGAGAGTCCCGCCCACATCCAGAGGAGCCCCGTTTCCGCCTCCTAGCTCGAGAGGAGGAATCCTTTCCCTGCGTCTTCGGGAAAGAATCCCGGCATTCCCGTCGCATCTCAAGAGGAGGCGCTCTCCAAAGGAAAGGCGAGAGGAACTCCAGGGTCGTGCCACCATTCCCAGAGTCCCCCAGATGTCTCAGTCCATTCCAGGGAAACATGTTTTCCCTGCACTGCCTCGACTTTCATGCCGAGGATCGACTCACACCACGGTGGCACGTGGGACAGCCCTGTGGGAAAGCCTCGTGGGAAAGCCTCCTCATGGGAAAGCCTCATCGGAAAGCCTCGAGGGAAAGCCCCTGATCCCTTGATCCACGCGAAGGGAAGTGTGACACTGCTGCTACAGCTCGGAGGAAAGCGCACATGCATGCCCCCACTAGAGACGAGCACTGACTCCCCTGGGGAGACTCCAGAAGTACCCAAGATCCATGTCAGCACTGGAGAGGAATGCTCAGGTTCCGGCACCGACTCCACACAAGATCTTATGCCCCTGCATCGAGGGAGAGGAATCCTGATAGGCCCCGAACAACTCTCATGGGGATTGGCCTTTCCTGAGTCCACCAGAGCGGGTCCCTCAGGTCCCCGACGTAAGTCGAGAGCACCTGCCGCAACTCGAGAAAATCCAGGAGGTTCTCCCCTCCAGGCGAGATGAGGCCCATTTCCGCTCAGGCGTCTAGAGTCTAATCACACCTAACATCTGGAACTTCCAAAGGGTCCTTCACACCCTTCCTGCAACTCAAGAAGTTCCCTGACATACCCGTCTCCACTCGAGAGGAAGCACGAGAGTTCTGCCCACATCCAGAGGAGCCCCGTTTCCTACTCTTGCTCGAGAGAAATGATCCTGTCCCTGCGTGGTCGGGAAAGAATTCCCGGCGTTCCCTTCGCATCTCAAGAGGAGGCGCTCTCCACAGGAAAGGCAAGAGGACCTCCAGGGTCGTGCCACCATTCCAGAGTCCCCAGATGTCTCAGTCCATTCCAGGGAAACCTGTTTTCCCTGCACTGCCTCGACTTTCAAGCCGAGGATCGACTCACACGACGGTGGCACGTGGGATAGCCCTGTGGGAAAGCCTCGTGGGAACGCCTCGTGGGAAAGCCTCGAGGGAAAGCCACAGATCCCTTGATATATGCGAAGGGAAGAGTGACACTGCTGCTACAGCTCGAGAGGAAAGCGCACGTGCAGGCCCCCACTAGAGACGAGGACTGACTCCCCTTGGGAGACTCCAGACGTACCCCAAGATCCATATCAGCACTGGAGAGGAAACCTCAGGTTCCGGCACCGACTCCACACAAGGTCTTAGTCCCCGGCATCGACGGGAGAGGAATCCCGAGTGGCCCCCGTGCAACTCGCATGGGACTTGCCTTTACTGAGGCCACGAGAGCGGGTCCCTGAGGTCCCCGTCGTAAGTCGAGAGCACCTGCCGCAACTCGAGAAAATCCAGGAGGTTCTCCCTGCAGGCGAGATGAGGCCCATTTCCGCTAAGTCTCCTAATCACACCTAACCTCTGGAACTTCCAAAGGGTCCTTCACACCCTTGCTGCAACTCAAGAAGTTCACCGACATACCCGACTCCACTCGAGAGGAAGCACCATAGTTCCGCCATATCCAGAGGTGCCCCGTTTCCGCCTCATAGCTCGAGAGGAGGGATCCTGTCCCTGCGTGGTAGGGAAAAAAATTCCGGTATTCCCGTCGCATCCCAAGAAGAGGCGCTCTCCGCAGGAAAGGCGAGAGGAACTCCAGGGTCGTGCCACCATTCCCAGAGTCCCCAGATGTCTCAGTCCATTCCAGGGAAACGTGTTTTCCCTGCACAGCCTCGACTTTCAAGCTGAGGATCGACTCACACCACGGTGGCAAGAGGACAGCCCTGTGGGAAAGCCTCGTGAAAAGCCTCGTCGGAAAGCCTCGAGGGAAAGCCACAGATCCCTTGATCCACGCGAAGGAAGTGCGACTCTGCTGCTACAGCTCGGGAGGAAAGGGCACGTGCATGCCCC
>NW_017205717.1:0-5171 GCF_001704415.2 Capra hircus
CCATTCCGCTGAGGCGTCCTGAGGCTAATCACACCTGACCTCTGGAACTTCCAACGGATCCTTCACACCCTTTGCGCAAACTCAAGAAGTTCCCTGACAACAACCGTACTCCACTCGAGAGGAAGCACGAGAGTCCGGCCACATCCAGAGGAGCCCCGTTTCCACCTCCTAAGCTCGAGAGGAGGGATCCTTTCCCTGCGTGCTCGAGAAAGAATTCCGGCGTTCCTGTCGCATCTCAAGGAGGCGCTCTCCACAGGAAAAGGCGAGAGGAACTCCAGGGTCATGCCACCATTCCCAGAGTCCCCAGATGTCTCAGTCCATTCCAGGGAAACCTGTTTTCCCTGCACTGCCTCGACTTTCAAGCCGAGGATCGACTCACACCACGGTGGCACGTGGGACAGCCCGTGGGAAAGCCTGTGGGAAAGCCTCTGGGAAAAGCCTCGAGGGAAGCCACAGATCCCTTGATCCACGAAGGAAGCGTGACACTGCTGCTACAGCTCGGGAGAAACGCACGTGCATGCCCCCACTCGAGACGAGGACTGACTCCCTGGGGAGACTCCAGAAGTACCAAGATCCATGTCAGCACTGGAGAGGAATCCTCAGGTTGCACCGACTCCACACAAGGTCTTAGGCCCATATCGACGGAGAGGAATCCCGAGAGGCCCCCCGAGCAACTCGCAAGGGGACTGGCCTTTCCTGAGGCCACCAGAGCGGGTCCCTGAGGTCCCCGTCGTAAGTCAAGAGCACCTGCCAACTCGAGAAAATCCAGGAGGTTCTCCCCTCCAGGCGAGATGAGGCCCATTTCCGCTGAGGCGTCTCGAGGCTAATCACACCTAAACTCTGGAACTTCCAAAGGGTCCTTCACACCCTTGCTGCAACTCAAGAAGTTCCCGACATACCCGTCTCCACTCGAGAGGAAGCACGAGAGTCCCGCCCACCTCCAGAGGAGCCAGGTTTCCGCCTCCTAGCTCGAGAGGTGGGATTCTTTCCCTGAGTGGTCGGGAAAGAATTCCCGGCGTTCCCGTCCATCTCAAGAGGAGGCACTCTCTACAAGAAAGGCGAGAGGAACTCCAGGGTCGTGCCACCATTCCCAGAGTACCCCAGATGTCTCAGTCCATTCCAGGGAAACCTGATTTCCCTGCACTGCCTCAACTTTCAAGCCGAGGATCGACTCACACCACGGTGGCACGTGGACAGCCCTGTGGGAAAGCCTCTTGGGAATGCCTCGTGAGAAAGCTCCTGATCCGTTGATCCACGCGAAGGGAAGCGTGACACTGCTGCTACAGTTCGGGAGGAAAGCGCACGTGCATGTCACCACTCGAGACGAGGACTGGCACCCCTGGGGAGACTCCAGAAGTACCTCAAGATTCATGTCAGCACTGGAGAGGAATCGTCAGGTTCCAGCACCGACTCCACACAAGGTCTTAGGCCCCGGCATCGACGGGAGAGGAATCTCGAGAGGCCCTCGAGCAACTCTAATGGGGACTGGCCTTTCCTGAGGCCACCAGAGCGGCTCCCTGAGGTCCCTGGCGTAAGTTCAGAGCACCTGCCGCAACTCGAGAAAATCCAGGAGGTTCTCCCCTCCAGGCGAGATGAGGCCCATTTCCGCTGAGGCGTCTCGAGGCTAATCACATCTAACATCTGGAACTTCCAAAGGGTCCTTCAAACCCTTGGTGCAACAGAAGAAGTTCCCCGACATACCCGTCTCCACTCAAGAGGAAGCACGAAGTCCCACCCACATCGACAGTAGCCCCGTTTCCGCCTCCTACCTCGAGAGGAGGGATCCTTTCCCTGCGTGCTCGGGAAAGAATTCCCGGCGTTTCCGTCGCATCTCAAGAGGAGACGCTCTCCACAGGAATGGCGAGACGAACTCCAGGGTCGTGCCACGTTCCCAGAGTCCCCCAGATGTCTTAGTCCATTACAGGGAAACCTGTTTTCCCTGCACTGCGTCACTTTCAAGACGAGGATTGACTCACACCACGGTGGCACGTGGGACAGCCCTGTGGGAAAGCCTCGTGGGAAAGCCTCGTGGGAAAACCTCGAGGGAAAGCCACAGATCCCTCGATCCACGGAATGGAAGCGCGACACTGCTGCTACAGCTCGAGAGGAGAGCGCAAGTGCATATTCCCACTCGAGACGAGGACTGACTCCCCTGGGGAGACTCCAGAAGTACCCCAAGATCCACGTAAGCACTGGAGAGGAATCCTCAGGTTCCGGCACCCACTCCACACAATATCTTAGGCCCCGGCATCGACGGGAGAGGAATCCCGAGAGGTCCCCGAGCAACTCGCATGGGGACTGGCCTTTCCTGAGGCCACCACAGCGGGTCCCTGAGGTGCCCGTCGTAAGTCGAGAGCACCTGCTGAAACTCGAGAAAATCCAGGAGGTTCTCCCCTCCAGGCTAGATGAGGCCCATTTCTGCTGAGGCGTCTCGAGGCTAATCACACCTTACCTCTGGAACTTACAAAGGGTCCTTCACACCCTTGCTGCAACTCAGGAAGTTCCTCGACATACCCGACTCCACTCGAGAGGAAGCACGAGAGTCCCGCCCACATCCAGAAGAGCCCCGTTTCCGCCTCCTAGCTCGAGTGGAGGGATCCTTTCCCACCGTGCTCTGAAAAGAATTCCAGGCGTTCCCGTCGCATCTCAAGAGCAGGCGCTCTCCACAGGAAAGGCGAAAGGAACTCAAGGGTCGTGCCACCATTCCCAGAGTCCCCCAGATGTCTCAGTCCATTCCAGGGAAACCTGTTTCCCTGCACTGCCTCGACTTTCAAGCCGAGGATCGACTCACACCACGGTGGCACGTGGGACAGCCCTGTGGAAAGCCTCGTTGGAAAGCCTCGTGGGAAAGACTCGTGGGAAAGCCTCGAGGGAAAGTCACAGATCCCTTGATCCACGCGAATGGAAGCGCGACACTGCTGCTACAGCTCGGGAGGAAATCGCACGTGCATGCCCCCACTCGAGTAGAGGACTGACTGCCCTGGGGAGACTCCAGAAGAGATTCATGAAAGCACTGGAGAGGAATCCTCAGGTTCCGGCACCGACTCCACACAAGATCTTAGGCGCCGGCATCGACCGGAGAGGAATCCCGAGGGCCCCGAGCAACTCGCATGGGGACTGGCCTTTCGGGAGGCCACCAGAGCGGGTCCCTGAGGTCCCCGTCGTAAGTTGAGAGCACCTGCCGCAACTCGAGAAAATCCAGGAGGTTCTCCCCTCCAGGCGAGCTGAGACCTATTTCGCTGAGGTATCTCGAGGCTAATCACACCGTACCTCTGGAACTTCCAAAGGGTCCTTCACACCCTTGCTGCAACTCAAGAAGTTCCCCGACATACCGGTCTCCACTCGAGAGGAAGCACGAGAGTCCCGCCCACATCCAGAGGAGCCCCGTTTCCACCTCCTAGCCCGAGAGGAGGGATCCTTTCCCTGCGTGGTCGGAAAGAATTCCCGGCGTTCCCGTCGCATCTCAAGAGGAGGCGCTCTCCACAGGAAATGCGAGAGGAACTCCAGGGTCGTGCCACCATTACCAAAGTCCCCCTGATGTCTCAGTCCATTCCAGGGAAACCTGTTTTCCTGCACTGCTCGACTTTCAAGCCGAGGATCAACTCACACAACGGTGGCACGTGGACATCCCTGTGGGAAAGCCTCGTGGGAAAGCCTCTCGAGGGAAAGACACAGATCCCTTGATTCTCGCGAAGGGAAGCGTGACACTGCTGCTACAGCTCGGGAGGAAATCGCACGTGCATGCCCCCTCTCGAGATGAGTACTGACTCCCCTCGGGAGGCTCTAGAAGTTCCCAAGATCCATGCCGGCATTGGAGGAATCCTCACGTTCTGGAACTGAGTCCACACAAGGTCTTAGGCCCCAGCATCGACGGGAGAGGAATCCGAGAGGCCCCCGAGCAACTCGCATGGGGACTGGCCTTTCCTGAGGCCACCAGAGTGACTCCCCAGGGAGTGGGTCCCTAGCAGTGTCATGCTTCCCTTCGCGTGGATCAAGGATCTGTGGCTTTCCCTCGAGGCTTTCCCGCGACGCTTTCCCACGAGGCTTTCCCAGTGGGCTGTCCCACGTGCCACCGTGGTGTGAGTCGATCCTAGGCTTGAAAGTCAAAAGGCAGTGCAAGGAAAACAGGTTTCCCTGGAATGGACTGAGACATCTGTGGGACTCTGGGAATGGTGGCACGACACTGGAGTTCCTCTCTCGTTTCCTGTGGAGAGTGCCCGAGCAACTTGCATGGGGACTGGCCTTTCATGAGGCCAACAGAGCGGGTCTCTGAGGTCCAAGTCGTAAGTCGAGAGCTCCTGCTGCAACTCGAGAAAATCCAGGAGGTTCTCCCCTCCAGGCGAGATGTGGCCCATATCCGATGACGCGTCTCGAGGCTATTCAACAAGCGTCTGGAACTAACAAACGGGGCTTCAAACCCTAGCTGCAACTCAAGAAGTTTCCCGAAATACACCTCTCCACTCGAGAGGAAGCAGGAGAGTCCGCCCACATCCAGAGTAGCCCCGTTACTGCCTCTAGCTCGAGAGGAGGGATCCTTTCACTGAGTGGTCGGTCAAGTATTCCCGAGTTCCCGACTCATCTCAAGAGGAGGCGCTATCCCAGGAAAGGCGAGAGGAACTCCGTGGTGCACCCATTCCCAGAGTCCCCCAGATGTCTCAGTCCATTCCAGGGAAACCTGTTTCCCTACACTGCCTCGACTTTCAGGACGAGGATCCACTCACACCCACGGTGGCACTTGGCACAGCCCTTAGGGAAATCCTCGAGGGAAAGCCACAGATCCCTTGATCCATGCGAAGAGAAGCGTGACACTGCTGCTACAGCTTGGGAGGAAAGCGCACGTGCATGCCTCCACTCGAGATGAGGACTGACTCCCCTGGGGAGACTACAGAAGTACCCCAAGATCTATCTCAGCACTGGAGAGGAATCCTCAGGTTCCGGCACCGACTCCACACAAGGTCTTAGACCCCGGCATCGAACGGAGAGGAAATCCGAGAGGCCCCCGAGCAACTCGCATGGGACTGGCCTTACCTGAGCCACCAGAGCGGGGGTCCCTGAGGTCCCCGTCTTAAGTCGAGAGCACCTGCACCAACTCGAGAAAATGCCAGGAGGTTCTCCCCTCCAGGGGAGATGAGGCCATTTCCTCTGAGGCGTCCCAGGCTAATTACACCTAA
>NW_017205718.1:0-5171 GCF_001704415.2 Capra hircus
TGGTGGGTTGCACACTGCCAAGGGCTTCAGCAGTGAGAGCTCTGTCAGAGGGAAGGGAAGGGAAGGGCAACTGCAGGGCTCCTCCAGCGGTTTCTAGGCCGCCTAGAATCAGCGCGCACCGAGAGCACCAGGCTCCCAGGGCCCTGGCTGGGGTTTTCAGCCCCGCACACACGGAGGCTGATTCCTTGGGTGCCCAGAAAGTGTATGACAGACGTAGGTTCCCTAGCACTCTCCTCCCCAGCAGAGACATGTGCAGGTGTTTGGGGCCTGATCCTGCGTGTCTGGGTTCCTGCCCACAGCCCCAACTCAGGGGAAGCAGCCCCTGAGGCAAGACCTGCTGGAGGAGCCCTGCGCCCGCCGCCTGATAGGCGAGTGCACAGCCAGCAGGGAAGCGAGCCTCCTCGGGAGAAGAGGAGGCAGCCGAGCCCAGTCAAGAGGAAAGCCCTGCTTGCACGGAGCTAAGTGCGCCTCCAGTACGGCAGAGCTCTAGCTCTGCTCAGAGCCCGATCTGGCAGAGTTCTGGCGCGAGGCTGCTCGCGGGGGCTCGCCTTGCCCAGACTTGCCTTGCTTTTAGGCTCCCCTCCCCAGGAAGGAGCTGTCTGAGGAGCCTGGGAGACGCCACTGGCGCCTTCCTTGCCTCAGCTCCAATCCTGCCTTGCCTTTGCACATAGGGTGCCAGGCGTCTTGGGGGAGGCTTAGGGGGTGGTGGGTTGCACACTGCCAAGGGCTCAGCAGTGAGAGCTCTGTCAGAGGGAAGGGAAGGGCAACTGCAGGGCTCCTCCAGCGGTTTCTAGGCCGCCTAGAATCAGCGCCGCACGAGAGCACCAGGCTCCCAGGGCCCCTGGCTGGGGTTTTCAGCCCCGCACACACGGAGGCTGATTCCTTGGGTGCCCAGAAAGTGTATGACAGACGTAGGTTCCCTAGCACTCTCCTCCCCAGCAGAGACATGTGCAGGTGTTTGGGGCCTGATCCTGCGTGTCTGGGTTCCTGCCCACAGCCCCAACTCAGGGGAAGCAGCCCCTGAGGCAAGACCTGCTGGAGGAGCCCTGCGCCCCGCCTGATAGGCGAGTGCACAGCCAGCAGGGAAGCGAGCCTCCTCGGGGAAGAGGAGGCAGCAAGTCCCCGTCAAGCTGAAATCCCTGCTTACACGAAGCTAAGTGCGACTCCAGTACGGCAGATCTCTAGCTCTGTTCAGAGGCCCGATCTGGCAGAGTTCCTGGCACCAAGATGCTCTGCCATAGGCGAGCCTTGCGCAGACTTGCCTTGCTTTAAGGCTCCCTCCCCAGGAAGGAGCAGGCTGTGTGAGGCTCGGAAACGCCACTGGCGCCTTCCTGGCTTCAGCTCTACCCCTGCCTTGCCTTTGCACTTAGGTCCCAAGCGTCCTTGAGGAGGGCTTAGGGGCTGGTGGGTTGCACACTGCCAAGGGCTCCAGCAGTGAAAGCTCTGTCAGAGGGAAGCGAAGGGCAACAGCAGGGCTCCTTCAGCGGTTCCTTGGCCGCCCAGACAAAGCTCCGCACGGAGAGCACCAGGTTCCAAGGGCCCCTGGCTGGGTTTTGCACCCCCACACTCCAGAGGCTGACTCCGTGGGTGCCTAGAAAGTGTGTGAGAGACGTAGGTTCCCTAGCACTCTCCTCCCCAGCAGAGACATGTGCAGGTGGTTGGGGCCTTATCCTGCGTGTCTGGGTTCCCGCCCACAGCCCTCAACTCAGGGGAAGCAGCCCCTGAGGCAAGACCTGCTGGAGGAGCCCTGCGCGCCCGCCTGATAGGGCGAGAGCACAGCCAGCATTGTAGCGAGCCTCCTCGGGAGAAGAGGAGGCAGCCGAGCCCAGTCAAGAGGAAAGCCCTGCTTGCACGGAGCTAAGTGGGCCTCCAGTACGGCAGAGCTCTAGCTCTGCTCAGAGCCCCGATCTGGCAGAGTTTCTGGCGCGAGGCTGCTCGGCCGGGGGCTCGCCTTGCCCAGACTTGCCTTGCTTTTAGGCTCCCTCCCCAGGAAGGAGCTGTCTGAGCGAGCCTGGGAGACGCCACTGGTGCCTTCCTTGCCTCAGCTCCAATCCTGCCTTGCCTTTGCACATAGGTGCCAGGCGTGGTTGGGGAGGGCTTAGGGGGTGGTGGGTTGCACACTGCCAAGGGCTTCAGCAGTGAGAGCTCTGTCAGAGGGAAGGGAAGGGCAACTGCAGGGCTCCTCCAGCGGTTTCTAGGCCGCCTTAGAATCAGCGCCGCACCGAGAGCACCAGGCTCCCAGGGCCCCTGGCTGGGGTTTTCAGCCCCGCACACACGGAGGCTGATTCCTTGGGTGCCCAGAAAGTGTATGACAGACGTAGGTTCCCTAGCACTCTCCTCCCCAGCAGAGACATGTGCAGGTGTTTGGGGCCTGATCCTGCGTGTCTGGGTTCCTGCCCACAGCCCCAACTCAGGGGAAGCAGCCCCTGAGGCAAGACCTGCTGGAGGAGCCCTGCGCCCCCGCCTGATAGGCGAGTGCACAGCCAGCAGGGAAGCGAGCCTCCTCGGGGGAAGAGGAGGCAGCCCAGCCCCGTCAAGTTGAAAGCCCTGCTTGCACGGAGCTAAGTGCGACCTCCAGTACGGCAGAGCTCTAGCTCTGCTCAGAGCCCCGATCTGGCAGAGTTCCTGGCGCGAGGCTGCTCTGCCGGGGGCTAGCCTTGCCCAGACTTGCCTTGCTTTTAGGCTGCCTCTCCAGGAAGGAGCAGGCAGCAGGAGCCTGGGAGTCGCCACTGGCGCCTTTCTTGCCTCAGCTCCAATCCTGCCTTGGCCTTTGCACTTAGGTCCGAGTCCTCCTTAAGGAGAGCTTAGGGGCTGGTGGGTTGCACACTGCCAAGGGCTCCAGCAGTGAGAATTCTGTCAGAGGGAAAGGGAAGGGCAACTGCAGGGCTCCTCCAGCGGTTTGCTTGGCCGCCCAGATCAGCGCCACACGGAGAGCACCAGGCTCCAGGCCCCTGGCTGGGTTTTCAGCCCCGCACACACGGAGGCTGATTCCTTGGGTGCCCAGAAAGTGTATGACAGACGTAGGTTCCCTAGCATCTCCTCCCCCAGCAGAGACATGTGCAGGTGTTGGGGCCTGATCCTGCGTGTCTGGGTTCCTGCCCACAGCCCCAACTCAGGGGAAGCAGCCCCTGAGGCAAGACCTGCTGGAGGAGCCCTGCGCCCCGCCTGATAGGCGAGTGCACAGCCAGCAGGGAAGCGAGCCTCCTCGGGGGAAGAGGAGGCAGCAAGCCCCGTCAAGCTGAAAGCCCTGCTTGCACGGAGCTAAGTGCGACTCCAGTACGGCAGAGCTCTAGCTCTGCTCAGAGCCCCGATCTGGCAGAGTTCCTGGCTGCTCTGCCATAGGCGAGCCTTGCCAGACTTGCCTTGCTTTTAGGCTCCTCCCAGGAAGGAGCAGGCAGTGTGAGCTGGAAACGCCACTGGCGCCTTCCTTGCTTCAGCTCCCCTGCCTTGCCTTTGCACTTAGGTCCCAAGCGTCCTTGAGGAGGCTTAGGGGCTGGTGGGTTGCACACTGCCAAGGGCTCCAGCAGTGAAAGCTCTGTCAGAGGGAAGGGAAGGGCAACTGCAGGGCTCCTCCAGCGGTTCTTGGCCGCCCAGACAGCGCCGCACGGAGAGCACCAGGTCCCAGGGCCCCTGGCTGGGTTTTTCAGCCCCGCACACAGGGCTGATTCCTTGGGTGCCTAGAAAGTGTATGACAGACGTAGGTTCCCTAGCACTCTCCTCCCCAGCAGAGACATGTGCAGGTGTTGGGGCCTTATCCTGCGTGTCTGGGTTCCTGCCCACAGCCCCAACTCAGGGGAAGCAGCCCCTGAGGCAAGACCTGCTGGAGGAGCCCTGCGCCCCCGCCTGATAGGCGAGAGCACAGCCAGCAGGGAAGCGAGCCTCCTCGGGGGGAAGAGGAGCAGCAAGCCCCGTCAAGGAAAGCCCTGCTTGCACGGAGCTAAGTGCGCTCCAGTACGGCAGAGCTCTAGCTCTGTTCAGAGCCCCGATCTGGCAGAGTTTCTGGCAGATGCTCTGCCGGAGCCTTGCCCAGACTTGCCTTGCTTTTAGGCTCCCTCCCCAGGAAGGAGCAGGCTGTGCGAGGCCTGGGAGACGCCACTGGTGCCTTCCTTGCCTCAGCTCCCCTGCCTTGCCTTTGCACTTAGGTCCAGCGTCCTTGGGAGGGCTTAGGGGTGGTGGGTTGCACACTGCCAAGGGCTCCAGCAGTGAAAGCTCTGTCAGAGGGAAGGGAAGGGCAACTGCAGGGCTCCTCAGCGGTTCTTGGCCGCCCAGACAAAGCGCCGCACGGAGAGCACCAGGCTCCAAGGGCCCCTGGCTGGGTTTTCAGCCCCCACACGAGGCTGATTCCTTGGGTGCCCAGAAAGTGTATGAGAGACGTAGGTTCCCTAGCACTCTCCTCCCCCAGCAGAGACATGTGCAGGTGTTGGGGCCTGATCCTGCGTGTCTGGGTTCCTGCCCACAGCCCCAACTCAGGGGAAGCAGCCCCTGAGGCAAGACCTGCTGGAGAGCCCTGCGCCCCGCCTGATAGGCGAGTGCACAGCCAGCAGGGAAGCGAGCCTCCTCGGGGAAGAGGAGGCAGCCGAGCCCAGTCAAGAGGAAAGCCCTGCTTGCACGGAGCTAAGTGCGGCCTCCAGTACGGCAGAGCTCTAGCTCTGCTCAGAGCCCCGATCTGGCAGAGTTCTGGCGCGAGGCTGCTCTGCCGGGGGCTCGCCTTGCCCAGACTTGCCTTGCTTTTAGGCTCCCTCCCCAGGAAGGAGCAGTGAGGAGCCTGGGAGACGCCACTGGCGGCCTTCCTTGCCTCAGCTCCAATCCTGCCTTGCCTTTGACTTAGGTCCAGGCGTCCTTGGGGAGGGCTTAGGGGCTGGTGGGTTGCACACTGCCAAGGGCTCCAGCAGTGAGAATCTGTCAGAGGGAAGGGAAGGGCAACTGCAGGGCTCCTCCAGCGGTTGCTTGGCCGCCTAGATTCAGCGCCGCACGAGAGCACCAGGCTCCCAGGGCCCCTGGCTGGGTTTTTCAGCCCCGCACACACGGAGGCTGATTCCTTGGGTGCCCAGAAAGTGTATGACAGACGTAGGTTCCCTAGCACTCTCCTCCCCAGCAGAGACATGTGCAGGTGTTTGGGGCCTGATCCTGCGTGTCTGGGTTCCTGCCCACAGCCCCAACTCAGGGGAAGC
>NW_017205719.1:0-5171 GCF_001704415.2 Capra hircus
GCGAGAGGAACTCCAGGGTCGTGCCACCATTCCCAGAGTCCCCAGATGTCTCAGTCCATTCCAGGGAAACCTGTTTTCCCTGCACTGCGTCGACTTTCAAGCCGAGGATCGACTCACACCACGGTGGCACGTGGGACAGACCTGTGGGAAAGCCTCGTGGGAAAGCCTCGTCGGAAAGCTCGAGGAAAGCCACAGATCCCTTGAACCACGCGAAGGGAATCGTGACACTGCTGCTACAGCTCGGGAGGAAAGCGCACGTGCATGCCCCCCACTCGATACGAGGACTGACTCCCCTGGGGAGACTCCAGAAGTACCCCAAGATCCATGTCAGCACTGGAGAGGAATCCCAGGTTCCGGCACCCGGCTCCACACAAGATCTTAGGCCCCGGCATCGACGGGAGAGGAATCCCCCCGAGAGGCCGAGAAACTCGCATGGGGACTGGCCTTTCCTGAGGCCACCAGAGCGGGTCCCTGAGGTCCCGTCGTAATTCGAGAGCACCTGCGCAACTCGAGAAAATCCAGGAGGTTCTCCCCTCCAGGCGAGATGAGGCCCATTTCCCCTGAGGCGTCTCGAGGCTAATCACACCTAACCTCTGGAACTTCCAAAGGGACCTTCACACCCTTGCTGCAACTCAAGAAGTCCCGCAACATACCCGTCTCCACTCGAGAGGAAGCACGAGAATCCGCCCACATCCAGAGGAGCCCGTTTCCGCCTCCTAGTTCGAGAGGAGTGATCCTTTCCCTGCGTGGTCGGGAAAGAATTCCCGTCATTTCCGTCGCATCTCAAGAGGAGGCGCTCTCCCACAGGAAAGGCGAGAGGAACTCCAGGGTCGTGCCACCATTCCCAGAGTCCCCAGATGTCTCAGTCCATTCCAGGAAACCTGTTTTCCCTGCACTGCCTCGACTTTCAAGCCGAGGATCGACTCACACCACGGTGGCACGTGGGACAGCCCTGTGGGAAAGCCTCGTGGGAATGCCTTGGGAAATCCTCGAGGGAAAGCCACAGATCCCTTGATCCACGCGAAGGGAAGCGTGACACTGCTGCTACAGCTCGAGAGGAAAGCGCATCTGCAGGCCCCCACTCGAGACAAGGACTGACGCCCCTGGGGAGACTCCAGAAGTACCACAAGATCCATGTCGGGACTGGAGAGGAATCCTCAGGTTCGGCAACGACTCCAAACAAGCTCTTAGGCCCAAGCATCGACAGGAGAGGAATCCCGAGAGGCCCCCAAGCAACTCGCATGGGGACTGGCCTTTCCTGAGGCCACCAGAGCGGGTCCCTGGTGTCCCCCATCGTAAGTTGCGAGCACTTGCCGCAACTGGGGAAAATCCAGGAGGTTCTCCCATCCAGGAGAGATGAGGCTCATTTGCGCTGAGGCGTCTAGGGGATAATCACGCCTAGCCTCTGGAAGTTCCAAAGGGTCCCTGACACCCTTGCTGCAACTCAAGAAGTTCCCCGACATACCCGTCTCCACTCGAGAGGAAGCACGAGAGTCCCGCCCACATACAGAGGAGTCCCGTTTCTGCCTCGGCAGCTCGAGAGGAGGGATATTTTCCCTGCGTGGTCGGGAAAGAATTCCCGGCTTTACCCGTCACATCTCAAGAGGAGGGGCTCTCCACAGGAAAGGTGAGAGGAACTCCAGCGGTAGTGCCACCATTCCCAGAGCCCTCCAGATGACTCAGTCCATTCCAGGGAAACCTGTTTCCCTGCACTGCCTCGACTTTCAAGCCGAGGATCAAATCACACCACGGTGGCGCGTAGGACAGCCCTTTGGGAAAGCCTGGTGGGAAAACCTGGTGGGAAAGCCTCATGGGAAAGGCCTCGAGGGAAAGAAACAGATGCTTTGATCCACGCGAAGGGAAGCGTGACACTGCTGCTAAGGCTCGGAAGGAAAGCCCACGTGCAAGCCCCCACTCGAGACGAGCACTGACTCCCCTGGGGAGACTCCAGAAGTACCCCAAGATCAATGTCAGCACTGGAGAGGAATCCTCAGGTTCCGGCACCGACTCCACACAAGGTCTTAGGCCCCAGCATCGACGGGAGAGGAATCCCGAGAGGCCCCCTGAGCAACTCGCATGGGGACTGTCCTTTCCTGAGGCCACCAGAGCGGGTCCCTGAGGTCCCCGTCGTAAGTCGAGAGCACCTGCTGCAACTCGAGAATTCCAGGAGGTACACCCCTCCAGGCAGATGAGGCCCATTTCCGCTGAGGCGTCTCGAGGCTAATCACACCTAAGCTCTGGAACTTCCAAAGGGTCCTTCACACCCTTGCTGCACTCAAGAAGTTCCCCCACATACCCGTCTCCACTCGAAAGGAAGCACGAGAGTCCCGCCCACATCCAGAGGAGTCCCGTTTCCGCCTTCTAGCTCGAGAGGAGGGATCCTTTCCCTGCGTGTTCGGGAAAGAATTCCCCGTGTTCCCGTCGCACCTGAAGAGGAGGCGCTCTCCACAGGAAAGGCGAGAGGAACTCCAGGGTCGTGCCACCATTCCCAGAGTCCCCCAGATGTCTCAGCCCATTCCAGGGAAAACTTTTTTCCCTACACTGCCTCGATTTTCAAGCCGAGGATCGACTCACACCACGGTGGCACGTGGTACAGCCCTGTGAGAAAGCCTCGTGGGAAAGCCTCGTGGGAAAAGCCCCTGATCCCTTGATCCACGAGAAGGGAAGCGTGACCACTGCTGCTACAGCTCGGCAGGAAAGTGCACGTGCATGCCCCACTCGAGACGAGGACTGACTCCCCTTGGGAGACTCCAGAAGTACCCCAAATTCCATGTCAGCACTGGAGAGGAATCCTCAGGTTCCGGCACCGACTAGACACAAGGTCTTAGGCGCCGGCATCGACGGGAGAGAATTCCCGTGAGGCCTCCGAACAACTCGCATGGGGACTGGCCTTTCCTGAGACCACAAGAGCGGGTCCCTGAGGTCCCCGTCCTAAGTCGAGAAGCACCTGCCGTAACTCGAGAAAATCCAGGAGGTTCTCCCCTCCAGGGGAGATGAGGCCCATTTCCGCTGAGGCGTCTGGAGGCTAATCACATCTCACATCTGGAACTTCCGAAGGTCCTTCACACCGTTGCTGCAACTCAGGAAGTTGCCCGACATTCCCGTCTCCACTCGAGAGGAAGCACGAGAGTCCCGCCCAAATCCAGAGGAGCCCCGTTTCCGCCTCCTAGCTAGAGAGGAGGAATCCTTTCCCTGCATGGTCGGGAAAGAATTCCCGGCGTTCCCGTCGCATCTCAAGAGGAGGCGCTCTCCACAGGAAAGGCGAGAGGAACTCCATGGGTCGTGCCACCATTCCCAGAGTCCCCAGATGTCTCAGTCCATTCCAGGGAAACCTCTTTTCCCTGCCACTGCCTCGACGTTAAAGCCGAGGATCGACTCACACTACGGTGGCACGTGGGACAGCCCTGTGGGAAAGCCTCGTGGGAAATCCTCGTGGGAAAGCCTCGAGAGAAAGCCACAGATCCCTTGATCTACGCGAAGGGAAAGCGTGACACTGCCTCTACAGCTCGGCAGGAAATCGCACATGCATGCCCCCACTCGAGACGAGGGACTGACTCCCCTGGGGAGACTCCAGAAGTACCCCAAGATCAATGTCAGCACTGGAGAGGAATCTTCAGGTTTCCGGCACCGACTACACACAAGGTCTTAGGCCCCGGGCATCGACGGGAGAGGAATCCCGAGAGGCCCCCCGAGCAACTCGCATGGGGACTGGCCTTTTCCTGAGCCCACCAGAGCGGGTCCCTGAGGTCCCCGTCTTAAGTCGAGAGCACATGCCGCAACTCCAGAAAATCCAGGAGGTTCTCCCCTCCAGGCGAATTGAGGCCCATTTCCAATGAGGCGTCTCGAGGCTATTCACACCTAACCTCTGGAACTTCCAAAGGGTCCTTCACACCCTTGCTGCAACTCAAGAAGTTCCCCGGCATAACAGTCTCCACTCGAGAGGAAGCACGAAAGTTCCGCCCACATCCAGAGGAGCCCCGTTTCCGGCCTCCTAGCTCGAGAGGAGGGATTCTTTCACTGCGTGGTCGGGAAAGAATTCCCCGGCCTTCCCGTCGCATCTCAAGAGAGGTGCTCTCCACAGGAAAGGCGAGAGGAACTCCAGGGTCGTGCCACCATTCCAAGAGTCCCCCAGATGTCTCAGTCCATTCCAGGGAAACCTGTTTTCTCTGCACTGTCTCGACTTTCAAGCCAAGGATCGACTCACACCACAGTGGCACTTGGGACAGCCCTGTGGGAAAGCCTCGCGGGAAAGCCTCTAGGGAAAGCCACAGATTCCATGATCCACGCGAGGGAAGCGCGATACTGCTGCTACAGCTCGGGAGAAAGCGCACGTGCATTCCCCCTCTCGAGTCGAGGACTGACTCCCCTGGGGAGACTCCAGAAGTACCCCAAGATCCATGTCAGCACTGGAGAGGAATCCTCAGGTTTCTGCACTGACTCCACGCAAGGTCTTAGGCCCCGGCGTCGACGGGAGAGGAATCCCGAGAGGCCCCCGAGCAACTTGCATGGGGACTGGCCATTCCTGAGGCCACCAGAGCGGGTCCCTGAGGTCCCCGTCATAAGTAGAAGAGCACCTGCCGCAACTCGAGAAAATCCAGGAGGTTCTCCCCTCCAGGCGAGATGAGGCCCATTTCCACTGAGGCGTCTCGAGATTAATCACATCTAACATCTGGAGCATCCAAAGGGTCCTTCACACCCTTCTGCAACTCAAGAAGTTCCCCGACATACCCGTATCCACTCGAGAGGAAGCACGAGAGTTCTGCCCATATCCAGAGGAGCCCCGTTTGCGCCTACTAGCAGAGAGAGGGGATCCTTTCCCTGCGTGTTCTGGAAAGAATTCCCGGCATTCCTTCACATCTCAAGTGGAGGCCCTCTCCACAGTAAAGGCAAAAGGAACTCCAGGGTCGTGCCACCATTCCCAGAGTCCCCCAGATGTCTCAGTCCATACCAGGGAAACTTAATTTTCCTGCACTGCCTCGAATTTCAAGCCGAGGATCGACTCACAAAACGGTGGCACGTGGGACAGCCCTGTGGGAAAGCTCGTGGGAAAGCCCTCGTGGGAAAGCCTCCTGGGAAAGCCTCGATGAAAGCCACATATCCATTGATCCACGCAAAGGGAAGCGCCGCACTGCTGCCACAGCTCGGAGGAAAACGAACGTGCATGCCCCCAC
>NW_017205720.1:0-5170 GCF_001704415.2 Capra hircus
AAAGTCGAGCCCAGTGCAGGAAAAACAGGTTTCCCTGGAATGGACTGAGACATCTGGGGCTCTGGGAATGGTGGCACGACCCTGGAGTTCCTCTCGCCTTTCCTGTGTAGAGCGCCTCCTCTTGAGATGCGACGGGAATGCCGGGAATTCTTTCCCGACCACGCAGGGAAAGGATCCCTCCTCTCGAGCTAGGAGGCGGAAACGGGGCTCCTCTGGATGAGGGCGGGACTCTCATACTTCCTCTCGAGTGGAGACGGGTATATCGGGGAACTTGTTGAGTTACAGCAAGGGTGTGAAGGACCCTTTGGAAGTTCCAGAGGTTAGGTGTGATTAGCCTCGCGGCGCCTCAGCGGAAATGGGCCTCATCTCGCCTGGAGGGGCGAAACTCCTGGATTTTCTCGAGTTGCGGCAGGTGCTCTCGACTTACGACGGGGACATCACGGGACCCGCTCTGGTGGCCTCAGCAAAGGCCAGTCCCCATGCGAGTAATTCGGGGGCCTCTAGGGCCTCCTCTCCCGTCGATGCCGGGGCCTAAGACCTTGTGTAGAGTCGGTGCCGGAACCTGAGCATTCCTCTCCAGTGCTGACATGGATTTTGGGGTACTTTTGGAGTCTCCCTAGGGGAGTCAGTCCTCGTCTCGTTTGGGGGCATGCAAGTGCGCTTTCCTCCCGAGATGGGGCAGCAGTGTCATGTTTCCCGTCGAGTGGATCAAGGAATCAGTGGCTTTTCCTCGAGTCTTTTCCACAAGGCTTTCCCACGAGGCTTTTCCACAGGGCTGTCCCACGTGCCAACGTGGTGTGAGTCGATCCTCGGCTTGAAACTCGAGGCAGTGCAGGGAATACAGGTTTCCCTGGAATGGACTGAGACCTCTGGGGGACTATCAGATTGGTGGCACACCCTGGAGTTCCGCTCGCCTTTCCTGTGGAGATGGCCTCCTCTTGAGATGCGACGGGAACGCCGGGAATTCTTTCCCGAGAACACAGGGAAAGGATCCCTCCTCTCGAGCTAGGAGGCGGAAACGGGGCTCCTCTAGATGTGGGCGGGAATCTCGTGCTTCCTCTCGAGTGGAGACGGGTATGTCAGGGAACTTCTTGAGTTGCAGCAAGGGTGTGAAGGACCCTTTGGAAGTTCCATAGGTTAGGTGTGATTAGCCTCGAGACGCCTCTGGGAAATGGGCCTCATCTCGCCTGGAGGGGAGTACTTCCTGAATTTTCTCGAGTTGTGGCAGGCGCTCTCGACTTACGACGGGGACCTCAGGGACCCGCTCTGGTTGGCCTCAGGAAAGGCCAGTCCACATGCGAGTTGATTGGGGCCTCTCGGGATTCCTCTCTCGTCGATGCCAGGGCCTAAGATCTTGTATGGAGTCCGTGCCGGAACCTGAGCATTCCTCTCCAGTGCAGACATGGATCCTGGGGTACTTCTGGAGTCTCCCCAGGGAGTCAGTCCTCGTCTCGAGCGGGGGCATGCACGTGCGCTTTCCTCCCGAGCTGTAGCACAAGTGTCACGCTTCCCTTCGCGTGGATCAAGAGATCTGTGGCTTTCCCTTGAGGCTTTCCCACGAGGCTTTCCCACGAGGCTTTCTCACAGGGCTGTCCCACGATGCCACCGTGGTGTGAGTCGATCCTCGGCTTTAAAGTCGAGGCAGTGCAGGGAAAACAGGTTTCCCTGGAATGGACTGAGACATCTGGGGGACTCTGGGAATGGTGTCACGACCCTGGAGTTCCTCTCGCCTTTCCTGTGGAGAGCGTCTCCTCTTGTGATGCGACGGGAACGCCGGGAATTCTTTCCCGAACACGCAGGGAAAGGATCCCTCCTCTCGAGCTAGGAGGCGGAAACGGGGCTCCTCTGGATGTGGGCAGAACTCTCCTGCTTCCTCTCGAGTGGAGACGGGTATGTCGGGAAACTTCCTGAGTTGCAGGTCAAGGGGGTGGGTGAGGGAGCTGCGGAATGCCACGCTGGGGGAGTCCTGGAGTCTCGAGGGAGGTGCTCCGACTGACGGGGCCTCAGGGACATGGGCCAGAGGCCCCGATTCCCGCCGATGGACGGCTCGACTCCGGGAGTCTCCGCTGAGCATGCGAGGCAACCTCTGGAGCTTCCAAAGGTCCTCGCACCCTTGATGCAACTCAGGAAGTTTCCCGACATACCCGTCTCCACTCGAGAGGAAGCAGGAGAGTTCTGCCCACATCCAGAGGAGCCCCGTTTCCGCCTCCTAGCTCGAGAGGAGGGATCCTTTCCCTGCGTGTTCGGGAAAGAATTCCCGGCGTTCCCGTCGCATCACAAGAGGAGACGCTCTCCACAGGAAAGGCGAGAGGAACTCCAGGGTCGTGACACCATTCCCAGAGTCCCCCAGATGTCTCAGTCCATTCCAGGGAAACCTGTTTTCCCTGCACTGCCTCGACTTTAAAGCCGAGGATCGACTCACACCACGGTGGCATCGTGGGACAGCCCTGTGAGAAAGCCTCGTGGGAAAGCCTCGTGGGAAAGCCTCAAGGGAAAGCCACAGATCTCTTGATCCACGCGAAGGGAAGCGTGACACTTGTGCTACAGCTCGGGAGGAAAGCGCACGTGCATGCCCCCGCTCGAGACGAGGACTGACTCCCCTGGGGAGACTCCAGAAGTACCCCAGGATCCATGTCTGCACTGGAGAGGAATGCTCAGGTTCCGGCACGGACTCCATACAAGATCTTAGGCCCTGGCATCGACGAGAGAGGAATCCCGAGAGGCCCCCAATCAACTCGCATGTGGACTGGCCTTTCCTGAGGCCACCAGAGCGGGTGCCTGAGGTCCCCGTCGTAAGTCGAGAGCGCCTGCCACAACTCGAGAAAATTCAGGAAGTACTCCCCTCCAGGCGAGATGAGGCCCATTTCCCAGAGGCGTCTCGAGGCTAATCACACCTAACCTATGGAACTTCCAAAGGGTCCTTCACACCCTTGCTGCAACTCAAGAAGTTCCCTGACATACCCGTCTCCACTCGAGAGGAAGCACGAGATTCCCGCCCACATCTAGAGGAGCCCCGTTTCCGCCTCCTAGCTCGAGAGGAGGGATCCTTTCCCTGTGTTCTCGGGAAAGAATTCCCGGCGTTCCCGTCGCATCTCAAGAGGAGGCCCTCTCCACAGGAAAGGCGAGCGGAACTCCAGGGTGTGCCACCAATCTGATAGTCCCCCAGAGGTCTCAGTCCATTCCAGGGAAACCTGTATTCCCTGCACTGCCTCGAATTTCAAGCCGAGGATCGACTCACACCACGTTGGCACGTGGGACAGCCCTGTGGAAAAGCCTCGTGGGAAAGCCTTGTGGAAAAGACTCGAGGAAAAGCCACTGATTCCTTGATCCACTCGACGGGAAACATGACACTGCTGCCCCATCTCGGGAGGAAAGCGCACTTGCATGCCCCCAAACGAGACGAGGACTGACTCCCCTAGGGAGACTCCAAAAGTACCCCAAAATCCATGTCAGCACTGGAGAGGAATGCTCAGGTTCCGGCACCGACTCTACACAAGGGTCTTAGGCCCCGGCATCGACGGGAGAGGAGGCCCTAGAGGCCCCCGAATTACTCGCATGGGGACTGGCCTTTCCTGAGGCCACCAGAGCGGGTCCCTGATGTCCCCGTCGTAAGTCGAGAGCACCTGCCGCAACTCGAGAAAATCCAGGAGGTTCGCCCCTCCAGGCGAGATGAGGCCCATTTCCGCTGAGGCGCCGCGAGGCTAATCACACCTAACCTCTGGAACTTCCAAAGGGTCTTCACACCCTTGCTGTAACTCAACAAGTTCCCCGATATACCCGTCTCCACTCGAGAGGAAGTATGAGAGTCCCGCCCTCATCCAGAGGAGCCCCGTTTCCGCCTCCTAGCTCGAGAGGAGGATCCTTTCCCTGCGTGGTCGGGAAAGAATTCCCGGCATTTCCGTCGCATCTCAAGAGGAGGCACTCTCCACAGGAAAGGCGAGAGGAACTCCAGGGTCGGTGCCACCATTCCCAGAGTCCCCCAGATGTCTCAGTCCATTCCAGGGAAACCTGTTTTCCCTGCACTGCCTCGACTTTCAAGCCGAGGCTCGATTCACAGCACGGTGGCACGTGGGACAGCCTTGTGGGAAAGCCTCATGGGAAAGCCTCGTAGGGAAAGCCACAGATCCTTTGATCCACTCGAAGGGAAGCGTGACACTGCTGCTACAGCTCGGGAGGAAAGCCACAGGTGCATGCAGCCCACTCGAGCCGAGGACTGACTCCCCTGGGGAGACTCCAGAAGTACCCCAAGATCCATGTCAGCACTGGAGAGGAATCTTCAGGTTCCGGCACCGACTCCACATAAGATCTCAGGCCCCGGCATCGACGGGAGAGGAATGCCGAGAGGCCCCCGAGCAAGGCGCATGGGGACTGGCCTTTCCTGAGGTCACCAGAGCGGGTCCCTGAGGTCCCCTTTGTAAGTCGAGAAGCACCTGCCGCACCTCGGAGAAAATCCAGGAGGTTCTCCCTTCCAGGCGATTTTAGGCCCTATTTCCGCTGAGGCATCTCGAGGGCTAATCACACCTAACCTCTTGACTTTCCAAAGGGTCCTTCACACCTTGCTGCAACTCAAGAAGTTCCCCAACATACCCGTCTCCACTGGAGAGGAAGCACGAGAGTCCCGCCCTCATCCAGAGGAGCCCCGTTTCCGCCTCAATAGCTCGAGAGGAGGGATATTCCCTGCGTGGTCGGGAAAGAATTCCCGGCGTTCCGTCACATCTCAAGAGGAGGCACTCTCCACAGGAAAGGCGAGAGGAACTCCAGGTCTTGCCACCATTCCAGAGTTCCCCAGATGTCTCAGTCCATTCCAGGGAAACCTGTTTTCCCTGCACTGCTCGACTTTCAAGCCGAGGATCGACTCACACCACGGTGGCACGTGGGACAGCCCTGTGGGAAAGCCTCGAGGGAAAGCCACAGATCCCTTGATTCACGCGAAGGGAAGCGTGACACTGCTGCTACAGCTGGGGAGGAAAGCGCACGTGCATGCCCCTCTCGAGACGAGGACTGACTTCACAGGGGAGACTCAGGAAGTACCCCAAGATCCATGTCAACACTGGAGAGGAATCCTCAGGTTCGGCACCGACTCCACACAAGGTCTTAGGCCGCGGCATCGATGGAGAGGAATCCTGAGAGGCCCCTGAGAAACTCGCATGGGGACTGGCCTTTCTGAGGC
>NW_017205721.1:0-5170 GCF_001704415.2 Capra hircus
TCTCCCAGGGGAGTCAGTCCTCGTCTCGGTTGAGTGCATGCACGTGCGCTTTCCTCCCCAGCTGTAGCAGCAGGTCGCGCTTCCCTCGCGTGGATCAAGGTATCTGTGGCTTTCCCTCGAGGCTCTCCCACGAGGCTTTCCGACGAGGCTTTGCCACAGGGCTGTCCCACGTGCCACAGTGGTGTGAGTCGATCCTCGGCTTGAAAGTCGAGTCAGTGCAGGGAAACAGGTTTCCCTGGAATGGACTGAGACATCTGGGGGACTCGGAGAATGGTGGCATGTCCCTGGAGTTCCTCTCGCCTTTCCTGTGGAGAAACGCCTCCTCTTGAGATGCGACGGGAACGCCGGGAATTCTTTCCCGACCTCGCAGGGAAAGGATCCCTCCTCTCGAGCTATGAGGCGGAAACGGCTCCTCTGGATGCGGCGAACTATCGTGCTTCCACTTGAGTGAGACGGGTATGTCGGGGAACTTCTTGATTTGCTGCAAGGGTTGAAGGACCCTTTGGAAGTTCCAGAGTTTAAGTGTGCTTAGCCTTGAGATGTGTCAGCGGAAATAGGCTTCATTTTGCCTGGAGGGAGGAAGCGCACATGCATGCCCCCACTCGAGACGAGCACTGACTCCCCTGGGAGACTCCAGAAGTCCCCCAGAATCCATGTCAGCACTGGAGAGGCATCCTCAGGTTCCGGCACCGACTCCACACAAGATCTTAGGCCCTGGCATCGACGGGAGGGGAAGGCCGAGAGGCCCCGAGCAACTCCCATGGGGACTGGCCTTTCCTGAAGCCACCAGAGCGGGTCCCTGAGGTCCCCGTCGTAAGTCAAGAGCACCTGCCGCAACTCGAGGAAGTACAGGAGGTTCCCCTCCAGGCGAGATGAGGCCCATTTCCGCTGAGGCGTCTTGAGGCTAATCACATCTAAGATCTGGAACTTCCAAAGGGTCCCTCACAGCCTTCCTGCAACTCCTGAAGTTGCCCGACATACCCGTCTCCATTCGAGAGGAAGCGCGAGAGTCCTGCCCACAACCAGAGGAGCCCCATTTCCGGCTCCTAGCTCGAGAGGAGGAATCCTTTCCCTGAGTGGGGGGGAAATAATTCCCGGCGTTCCTGTCGCTACTCAAGAGGAGGCGCTCTCGACAGGAAAGTCGAGAGGAACCCCCAGTCGTGCCACCATTCCCAGAGTCCCCCAGAAATCTCAGTCCATTCCAGGGAAACCTGTTTTCCCTGCACTGCCTCTACTTTCAAGCGAGGATCGACTCACACCACGGTGGTACGTGGGACAGCCCTGTGGGAAAGCCTCGAGGGAAAGCCACAGATCCCTTGATCCACGGGAAGGGCAGCGCTACACTGCAGCTACTGCTCGGGAGGAAAGCGCACGTGCATGCCCCCACTCGAGACGAGGACTGACTCTCCTGGGGAGACTCCAAAAGTAACCCAAGATCCATGTCAGCACTCGAGAGGAATCCTCAGGTTCCGGCACCGAGTCCAAACAAGATCTTAGTCCCCGGCTTCGACGGGAGAGGAATCCTGAGCGGCCCCCGAGCAACTCGCATGGGGACTGGGATTTCCTGAGGCCACAAGAGCGGGTCCCTGATGTCCCCGTCGTAAGTCGAGAGCACCTGCGCAACTCCAGAAAATCCAGGAGGTTCTCCCCTCCAGGCGAGATCAGGCCCATTTTCGCTGAGGCCTCTCGAGGCTAATCACAACTAACCTCTGGAACTTCCAAAGGGTCCTTCACACCCTTGCTGCAATTCAAGAAGTTCCCCGACATACCGTCTTCACTCGAGAGGAAGTACAGGAGTCCGCCCACATCCAGAGGAGCCCCGTTTCCGCCTCCTAGCTCGAGAGGAGGGATCCTTTCCCTGCGTGCTCGGGAAAGAATTCCCGGCGTTCCCGTCGCATCTCAAGAGCAGGCGCTCTCCACAGGATAGGCGAGAGGAACTCCAAGGTCGTGCCACCATTCCCAGAGTCCCCCAGATGTCTCAGTCCATTCCAGGGAAACCTGTTTTCCCTGCACTGCCTCGACTTTCAAGCCGAGGATCGACTCACACCACTGTGGCACGTGGGACAGCCATGTAGGAAAGGCCTCGTGAAAAGCCTCGTGGGAATGCCTCGAAGGAAAGCCCCTGATCCCTTGATCCACGCGAAGGGAAGCGTGACCACTGCTGCTACAGCTGGGGAGGAAAACGCACGTGCATGCCCCCACTCGAGACGTGGACCTGACTCCGCCTGGGGAGACTCCAGTAGTACCCCAAGATCCATGTCAGCACTGGAGAGGAATGCTCAGGTTCCGGCAGCAGACTGCACACAAGATCTTAGGCCCCGGCATCGACGGGAGAGGAATCCTGAGAAGGCCCCGAGTAACTCACATGCGGGACTGGCCTTTCCTGAGGCCACTAAAGCAGGTCCCTGATGTCCCGTCGTAAGTCGAGAGCACCTGCCGCAACTCGAGAAAATCCAGGAGGTCCTCAACTCCCGGCGAGATGAGGCCCATTTCCGCTGAGGCGTCTCGAGGCTAATCACACCTAACCTTTGGAACTTCGTAAGGGTCCTTCACACCCTTGCTGCAACTCAAGAAGTTCCCCGACATAACCGTCTCCACTCGAGAGGAAGCACGAGAGTCCCGCCCACATCCAGAGGAGCCCCGTTTCCGCCTCCTAGCTCGAGAGGGTGGGATGCTTTCCCTGCGTGGTCGGGAAAGATTTCCCGGCATTTCCGTCGCATCTCAAGAGGAGGCGCTCTACACAGGAATGGCAAGAGGAACTCCAGGGTCCTGCCACCATTCCCAGAGTCCCCCAGATATCTCAGTCCATTCCAGGGAAACCTGTTTTCCCTGCACTTCCTCGACTTTCAAGCCGAGGATCGACTCACACCACAGTGGCACGTGGGACAGCCCTGTGGGAAAGCCTCGTGGGAAAGCCTCGAGGGAAAAGCCACAGATCCCTTGATCCACGCGAAGGGAAGCACGACACCGCTGCTACAGCTCGGGAGGAAAGCGCACGTGCATGCCCCAACTCGAGACGAGGACTGACTCCCCTGGGGAGACTCCAGAAGTACCCCAAGATCCACGTAAGCACTGGAGAGGAATCCTCAGGTTTCGGCACCCACTCCACACAATATCTTAGGCCCCTGCATCGACGGGAGAGGAATCCCGAGAGGTCCCTGAGCATCTCGCATGGGGACTGGCCTTTCCTGAGGCCACCAGAGCGGGTCCCTGAGGTCCCCGTCGTAAGTCGAGAGCACCTGCCACAACTCGAGAAAATCCAGGAGGTTCTCCCATCCAGGCGAGATGAGGCCCACTTTCGCTGAGGCGTTTCGAGGCTAATCACACCTACCTCTGGAACTTACAAAGGGTCCTTCACACCCTTGCTGCAACTCAAGAAGTTCCCCGACATACCCGTCTCCACTCGAGTGGAAGCACGAGAGTCCGCCCACATCCAGAGGAGCCCCGTTTCCGCCTCCTAGCTTGAGAGGAGGGATCCTTTCCCTGCGTGGTCGGAAAGAATTCCCGGCGTTCCCGTCGCATCTCAAGAGGAGGCGCTCTCCACAGGAAAGGCGAGAGGAACCTCAGGGTCGTGCCACCATTCCCAGAGTCCCCCAGATGTCTGCGTCCATTCCAGGGAAACCTGTTTTCCCTGCACTGCCTCGACTTTCAAGCCGAGGATCGACACACACCACGGTGCAACGTAGGACAGCCCTGTGGGAAAGCCTCGAGGGCAAGCCTCGTGGGAAAGCCTCGAGGAATGCCACAGATCCCTTGATCCACGCGAAGGGAAGCAAGACACTGCTGCTACAGCTAGGGAGGAAAGCGCACGTGCATGCCGCCACTCAAGAGGAGGACTGACTCCCCTGGGGAACTCCAGAAGTACCCAAGATCCATGTCAGCACTGGAGAGGAATCCTCAGGTTCCGGCACCGACTCCACACAAGATCTTAGGCCCCGGCTTCGACGGGAGAGGAATCCTGAGCGGCCCCGAGCAACTCGCATGGGACTGGGATTTCCTGAGGCCAGCAGAGCGGGTCCCTGAGGTCCCCGTCGTAAGTCGAGAGCACCTGCCGCAACTCGACAAAATCCAGGTGGTTCTCCCTTCCAGATGAGAAGAGGGCCATTTCCGCTGAGGCGTCTTGAGGCTAATCACACCTAACTTCTGGAACTTCCAAAGGGTCCTTCACACCCTTGCTGCAACTCAAGAAATTCCCCGCATACCCGTCTCCACTCGAGAGGAAGCACGAGAGTCCCGCCCACATCCAGAGGAGCCCCGATTCCGCCTCCTAGCTCGAGAGGCGGGATCCTTTCCCTGCGTGTTTGGGAAAGAATTCCCGGCATTCCCGTCGCATCTCAACAGGAGGCCCTCTCCACAGGAAAGGCGAGAGGAACTCCAGTGTCGTGCCACCATTCCCAGAGTCCCCCAGATGTCTCAGTCCATTCCAGGGAAACCTGCTTTCCCGGAATGCCTCGACTTCAAGCCGAGGATCAACTCACACCACGGGGGTACGTGGGACAGCCCTGCGGAAAGCCTCGTGGGAAAGCCTCGTGGGAAACCTCGAGGGAAAGCCACAGATCCCTTGATCCACGCGAAGGGAAGCCTGACACTGCTGCTACAGCTCGGAGGAAAGCGCACGTGCATGCCCCCACTCGAGACGAGGACTGACTCCCCTGGGGAGACTCCAGAAGTACCCCAAGATCCATGTCAGCACTGGAGAGGAATCCTCAGTTCCGGCACCGACTCCACACAAGGTCTTAGGCCCGGCATCGACGGAGAGGAATCCCGAGAGGCCCCCGAGCAACTCGCAAGGGGACTGGCCTTTCTGAGGCACCAGAGGTCCCTGAGGTCCCCGTCGTAAGTCGAGAGCACCTGCCCAACTCGAGAAAATCCAGGAGGTTCTCCCCTCCAGGCGAGATGAGGCCCATTTCCGCTGAGGCGTCTCGAGCTAATCACATCTAATCTGGAACTTCCAAAGGGTCCTTCACACCTTGCTGCAACTCAAGAAGTTCCCCCATACCCGTCTCCACTCGGAGAGAAGCACGAGAGTCCCGCCCACATCCAGAGGAGCCCGTTTCCGCCCATAGCTCGAGAGGAGGGATCCTTTCCCTGCGTGGTCGGAAGAATTCCGGCGTTCCCGTCGCTCTCAAAGGAGTCTCTCCACAGGAAAGGCGAGAGGAACTCCAGGGTC
>NW_017205722.1:0-18469 GCF_001704415.2 Capra hircus
AAAAAGAGAGATCAATTGCAGGGAAACCCTGTTTTCCCTGCAATGCCTCGACTTTCAAGCCGAGGATCGACTCACACCACGGTGGGACGTGGGACAGCCCTGTAGGAAAGCCTCGTGGGAAAGCCTCGTGGGAAAGCCTCGAGGGAAAGCTACAGATCCCTTGATCCACGCGAAGGGAAGCGCGACGCTGGTGCTACAGCTCGGAAGGTAAGCGCACGTGCATGCCCCCATTCGAGACGAGGACTGACTCCCCTGGGGAGACTCCAGAAGTACCCCAAGATCCATGTCAGCACTGAAGAGGAAACCTCAGGTTCCAGACCTGACGCCTCACAAGGTCTTAGGCCCCAGCATCGACGGGAGAGGAATCCCGAGAGGCCCCAGAGCAACTCGCATGGGGACTGGCCTTTCCTGAGGCCACCAGAGCGGGTCCCAGATGTCCCCTTCGTAATTCGAGAGCACCTGCCGCAACTCGAGAAAATCCAGGTGGTTCACCCCTCCAGCAGAGATGAAGCCCATTTCCGCTGAGGCGTCTCGAGGCTATTCACACCTAACTCTGGAACTTCCAAAGGGTCCTTCACACCCTTGCTGCAACTCAAGAAGTTCCCCGACATACTGTCTCCACTCGGGAGGAAGCCACGAGAGTCCCGCCCACATCCAGAGGAGCCCCGTTTCCGCCTCCTAACTCGAGAGGAGGGATCCTTTCCCTGCGTGGACGGGACAGAATTCCCGGCGTTCCCGTCCATCTCAAGAGCAGGCGCTCTCCACAGGAAAGGCGAGAGGAACTCCAGGGTCGTGCCACCATTCCCAGAGTCCCCCAGATGTCTCAGTACATTCCAGGGAAAACTTTTTTCCCTGCACTGCCTCGACCTTCAAGCCGAGGATCGACTCACACCACGGTCCACGTGGGACAGCCCTGTGGGAAAGCCTCGTGGAAAGCCTCGTGGAAAGCCTCGAGGGAAAGCCCCTGATCCCTTAATCCATGCGAAGGGAAGCATGACACTGCTGCTAAAGCTCGGGAGGAAAGCGCACGTGCATGCCCCCATTTGATACGAGGACTGACTCCCCTGGGGAGACTCCAGAAGTACCCCAAGATCCATGTCAGCACTGGAGAGGCATGCTCAGGTTCCGGCACCGACTCCACACAAGATCCTAGGCCCCGGCATCGAAGGGAGAGAAATCCCTAGAGGCCCCTGAGCAACTCGCATGGGGACTGGCCTTTCCTGAGGCCACCAGAGCGGGTCCCTGAGGTCCCCGTCGTAAGTCGAGAGCACCTGCCGCAACTGGAGAAAATCCAGGAGGTTCTCCCCTCCAGGCGAGATGAGGCCCATTTCCGCTGAGGCGTCTGGAGGCTAATCACATCTAACATCTGGAACTTCCAAAGGGTCCTTCACACCCTTGCTGCAACTCAAGAAGTTCCCCGACATACCCGTCTCCACTCAAGAAGAAGCACGAGAGTCCCGCCCACATCCAGAGGAGCCCCGTTTCCGCCTCCTAGCTCGAGAGGAGGGATCCTTTCAGTGCGTGCTCGGGAAAGGATTCCCGGCGTTCCCTTCGCATCTCAAGAGGAGGCGCTCTCCACAGGAAAGGCAAGAGGAACTCCAGGGTCGTGCCACATTCCCAGTGTCCCCCAGATGTCTCAGTCCATTCCAGGGTAACCTGTTTTCCCTGCACTAGGTCGACTTTCAAGCCGAGGATCGACTCACACCACGGTGGCACGTGGGACAGCCCTGTGGGAAAGCCTCGTGGGAAAGCCTCGTGGGAAAGCCTCGAGGGAAAGACCCTGATCCCTTGATCCACGCGAAGAGAAGGGTGACACTGCTGCTACAGCTCTGCAGGAAAGACCACTTGCATGCCCCCACTCGAGACGAGGACTGACTCCACTGGGGAGACTCCAGAAGTACCCCAAGCTCCTGTCAGCACTGGTAGAGAAATCCTCAGGTTCCGGCACCGCACTCCAAAAAGATCTTAGGCCCCGGCATCGACGGTAGAGGAATCCCGAGAGGCCCCAAGCAACTCGCATGGGGATTGGCCTTTCCTGAGGCCACCAGAGCGGGTCCCTGAGGTCCCCATCTTAAGTCGAGAACACCTGCCCCAACTCGAGAAAATCCAGGAGGTTCTCCCCTCCAGGCGAGATGAGGCCCATTTCCGCTGAGGCGTCTCGAGGCTAATCACATCTAACATCTGGAACTTCCAAAGGGTCCTTCACACCCTTGCTGCAACTCAAGAAGTTCCCCGACATACCCGTCTCCACTTGAGAGGAAGCACGTAGAGTTCTGCCCACATCCAGAGGAGCCCCGGTTCCGCCTCCTAGCTCGAGAGGCGGGATCCTTTCCCTGCGTGGTCATGAAAGAATTTCCCGGCGTTCCCGTCGCATCTCAAGAGGAGGGGCTCTCCACAGGTAAGGCGAGAGGAATTCCAGGGTCGTGCCACCATCCCCAGAGTCCCCCAGATGTCTCAGTCCATTCAATGGAAACCTGTTTTCCCTGCATTGCCTCCACTTTCAAGCCGAGGAATCGACTCACACCGCGGAGGCATGTGGGACAGCCCTGTGGGAAAGCCTCGTGGGAAAGCCTCGAGGGAAAGCCTCGAGGGAAAGCCACAGATCCCTTGATCCACGCGAAGGGAAGCGTGACACCGCTGCTACAGCTCTGGAGGAAAGCACACGTGAATGTCCCCACTCGAGACGAGGACTGACTCCCCTGGGGAGACTCCAGAAGTACCCCAAGTTCCATGTCAACACTGGAGAGGAATCCTCAGGTTCCGGCACCGACTCCACACAAGGTCTTAGGCAGCGGCATCCACGAGAGAGGAATCTCGAGAGGCCCCCGAGCAACTCGCATGGGGACTGGCCTTTCCTGAGGCCACCAGAGCGGGTCCCTGAGGTCCCCATCATAAGTCGAGAGCACCTGCCGCAACTCGAGAAAATCCAGGAGGTTCTCCCCTCCAGGCGAGATGAGGCCCGTTTCCGCTGAGGCGTCTCGAGGCTAATCACACCTAACCTCTGGAAACTTCCAAAGGGTGCTTCACATCCTAGCTGCAACTCAAGAAGTTCCCCGACATACCCGTCTCCACTCAAGAAGAAGCACGAGAGTCCCGCCCACATCCAGAGGAGCCCCGTTTCCGCCTCCTAGCTCGAGAGGAGGGATCCCTTCCAGTGTGTGCTCGGGAAAGAATTCCCGGCGTTCCCTTCGCATCTCAAGAGGAGGCGCTCTCCACAGGAAAGGCAAGAGGAACTCCATGGTCGTGCCACATTCCCAGAGTCCCCGAGATGTCTCAGTCCATTCCAGGGTAAACCTGTTTTCCCTGCACTAGGTCGACTTTCAAGCCGAGGATCGACTCACACCACGGTGGCACGTGGGACAGCCCTGTGGCAAAGCCTCGTGGGAAAGCCTCGTGGGAAAGCCTCGCGGGAAAGCCACAGATCCCTTGATCCACGCGAAGGGAAGCGCGACGACTGGTGCTACAGCTCGGAAGGAAAGCGCACGTGCATGCCCCCATTCGAGACGAGGACTGACTCCCCTGGGGAGACTCCAGAAATACCCCAAGTTCCATGTCAACACTGGAGAGGAATCCTCAGGTTCCGGCACCGACTCCACACAAGGTCTTAGTCAGCGGCATCCACGAGAGAGGAATCCCGAGAGGCCCCCGAGCAACTCGCATGGGGACTGGCCTTTCCTGAGGCCACCAGAGCGGGTCCCTGAGGTCCCGGTCGTAAGTCGAGAGCACCTGCCGCAACTCGAGAAAATCCAGGAGGTTCTCCCCTCCAGGCGAGATGAGGCCCATTTCCGCTGAGGCGTTCTCGAGGCTAATCACACCTAACCTCTGGAAACTTCCAAAGGGTCCTTCACACCCATTGCTGCAACTCAAGAAGTTCCCCGACATACCCGTCTCCACTCGAGAGGAAGCACGAGAGTCCCGCCCACATCCAGAGGAGCCCCGTTTCCGCCTCCTAGCTCGAGAGGAGGGATCCTTTCCCTGCGTGGTCGGGAAAGAATTCCCAGTGTTCCCGTCGCATCTCAAGAGGAGGCGCTCTCCACAGGAAAGGCGAGAGGAACTCCAGGGTCGTGCCACCATTCCCAGAGTCCCCCAGATGTCTCAGTCCATTCCAGCGGAAACCTGTTTTCCCTGCACTGCCTCGACTTTCAAGCCGAGGATCGACTCACACCACGGTTGGCACGTGGGACAGCCCTGTGGGAAAGCCTCGTGGGAAAGCCTCGTGGGAAAGCCTCGAGGGAAAGCCACAGATCCCTTGATCCAAGCGAAGGGAAGCATGACACTGCTGCTACAGCTCGGGAGGAAAGCGCACGTGCATGCCCCCACTCGAGACGAGGACTGACTCCCCTGGGGAGACTCCAGAAGTACCCCAAGATCCATGTCAGCACTGGAGAGGTAATCCTCAGGTTACCGGCACCGACTCCACACAAGATCTTAGGCGCCTGGCATCTACGGGAGAGGAATCCCGAGAGGCCCCTGAGCAACTCGCATGGGTACTGGCCTTTCCTTGAGGCAACCAGAGCGGGTCCCTGAGGTCCCCGTCGTAAGTCGAGAGCACCTGACCGCAACTCGAGAAAATCCAGGAGGTTCTCCCCTCCAGGCGAGATGAGGCCCATTTCCCTGAGGTGTCTCGAGGCTAATCACATCTGACATCTGGAACTTCCAAAGGGTCCTTCACACCCTTGCTGCAACTCAAGAAGTTCCCCGACATACCCGTCTCCACTCGAGAGGAAGCACGAGAGTCCCGCCCACATCCAGAGGAGCCCCGTTTCCGCCTCCTAGCTCGTGAGGAGGGATCCTTTCCCTGGCGTCGTGGGAAAGAATTCCCCCGTTACCGTCCGCATCTCAAGAGGAGGCGCTTTCCACAGGAAAGGCGAGAGGAACTCCAGGGTCGTGCCACCATTCCCAGACTCCCCCATATGTCTCAGTCCATTCCAGGGAAACCTGTTTTCCCTGCACTGCCTCCTCTTTCAAGCCGAGGATCGACTCACACCACGGTGGCACGTGGGACAGCCCTGTGGGAAAGCCACGTGGGAAAGCCTCGTGGGAAAGCCTCGAGTGGAAAGCCACAGATCCCTTGATCCAAGCGAAAGGAAGCGTGACACTGCTGCTACAGCTCGAGAAGAAAGCGCACGTGCAGGCCCCCACTCGAGACAAGGACTGACTCCCCTGGGGAGACTCAGAAGAACCCCAAGATCCATGTCACCACTGGAGAGGAATCCTCAGGTTCCGGCACTCACTCCACACAAGATCTTAGGTCCCGGCATCAAAGGGAGAGGAATCCCGAGAGACCCCCGAGCAACTCGCATGGGGACTGGCCTTTCCTGAGGCCACCAGAGCGGGTCCCTGAGGTCCCCGTCGTAAGTCGAGGGCACCTGCCGCAACTCGAGAAAATCCAGGAGGTTCTCTCCTCCAGGCGAGATGAGTCCCATTTCCGCTGAGCCGTCTCGAGGCTAATCACACCTAACCTCTGGAACTTCCAAAGGGTCCTTCACACCCTTGCTGCAACTCAAGAAGTTCCCCGACATACCAGTCTCCACTCGAGAGGAAGCACGAGAGTCCCGCCCACATCCAGAGGAGCCCCGTTTCCGCATCCTAGCTCGGGAGGAGGGATCCTTTCCCTGCGTGATCGGGAAAGAATTCCCTGCGTTTCTGTCGCATCTCAAGAGGAGTCGCTCTCCAAAGGAAAGGCGAGAGGAACTACCAGGGTCGTTCCACCATTCCCAGAGTCCCCTAGATGTCTCAGTCCACTCCAGGGAAACCTGTTTTCCCTGCACTGCCTCGACTTTCAAGCCAAGGATCGACTCACTCCACGGTGGCACGTGAGACAGCCCTGTGGGAAAGACACGTGGGAAAGCCCGTGGGAAAGCCTCGTGGGAAAGCCTCGAGGGAAAGCCACAGATCCCTTGATCCAAGCGAAGGGAAGCGTGACACTGCTGCTACAGCTCGAGAGGAAAGCGCACGTTCAGGCCCCCACTCGAGACGAGGACTGACTCCCCTAGGGAGACTCAGAAGTACCCCAAGATCCATGTCAGCACTGGAGAGGAATTCTCATGTTCCGGCACCGACGCTACACAAGGTCTTAAGCCAGGGTGACACTGCTGCTACAGCTCGAGAGGAAAGCGCACGTGCAGGCCCCCACTCGAGACGAGTACTGACTCCCCTGGGGAGACTCAGAAGTACCCCAAGATCCATGTCAGCACTGGAGAGGAATCCTCAGGTTCCGGCACCGACTCCACACAAGGTCTTAGGCCCCGACTTCGATGGGTGAGGAATCCCGAGAGGCCCCCGAGCAAGTCGCATGGGGACTGGCCTTTCCCGAGGCCACCAGAGCGGGTCCCTGAGGTCCCCGTCTTAAGTCGAGAGCACCTGCCGCAACTCCAGAAAATCCAGGAGGTTTTCCCCTCCAGGCGAGATGAGGCCCATTTCCGCTGAGGTGTCTCGAGGCTAATCACACCTAACCTCTGGAAGTTCCAACGGGTCCTTCACACCCTTGCTTCTACTCAAGAAGTTCCCCGACATACCCGTCTCCACTCGAGAGGAAGCACGAGAGTTCCGCCCACATGCAGAGGAGCCCCGTTTACGCCTCCTAGCTCCAGAGGAGGGATCATTTCCCTGCGTGTTCGGGAAAGAATTCCCGGCGTTTCCTGACGCATCTCAAGAGGAGGCGCTCTCCACAGGAAAGGCGAGAGGAACTCCAGGGTCGTGCCACCATTCCCAGAGTCCCCCAGATGTGTCAGTCCATTCCAGGAAAACCTGTTTTCCCTGCACTGCCTCGACTTTCAAGCCGAGGATCGACTCACACCACGGTGGCACGTGGGACAGCCCTGTGGGAAAGCCTCGTGGAAAGCCTCGTGGGAAAGCCTCGAGGGAAAGCCACAGATCCCTTGATCCACGCGGAGGGAAGCGTGGCACTGCTGCTACAGCTCGTGAGGAAAGCGCACATGCATGCCCCCACTCGAGACGAGGACTGACTCCCCTGGGGAGACTCCAGAAGTACCCCAATATCCATGTCAGCACTGGAGAGGAATCCTCAGGTTCCGGCACCCACTCCACACAAGATCTTAGGCCCCGGCATCGACCGGAGAGGAATCCCGAGAGGCCCCCGTGCAACTTACATGGGGACTGGCCTTTCCTGAGGCCACCAGAGCGGGTCCCTGATGTCCCCGTCGTAAGTCGAGAGCACCTGCCGCAACTCGAGAAAATCCAGGAGGTTCTCCCCTCCAGGCGAGATGAGGCCCATTTCCGCTGAGGCGTCTCGAGCCTAATCACACCTAAACTCTGGAACTTCCAAAGGGTCCTTCACACCCTTGCTGCAACTCAAGAAGTTCCCCGACTTAACCGTCTCCACTCGAGAGGAAGCACGAGAGTCCCGCCACATCCAGAGGAGTCCCGTTTCTGCCTCCTAGCTCGAGAGGAGGGATCCTTTCCCTGCGTGGTCGGGAAAGAATTCCCCGCGTTCCCGTCGCATCTCAAGAGGAGGCGCTCTCTACAGGAAAGGCGAGAGGAACTCCAGGTTCGTGCCACCATTCCCTGAGTCCCCCAGATGTTTCAGTCCATTCTAGGGAAAACTATTTTCCCTGCACTACGTCGAGTTTTCAAGCCGAGGATCGACTCACACCACGGTGGCACGTGGGACAGCCCTGTGGGAAAGCCTCGTGGGAAAGCCACAGATCCCTTGATCCACGCAAAGGGAAGCGCTGACACTGCTGCTACAGCTCGGGAGGAAAGCGCACGTGCATGCCCCCACTCGAGACGAGGACTGACTCCCCTGGGGAGACTCCAGAAGTACCCCAAGATCCATGTCAGCACTGGAGAGGAATCCTCAGGTTCCGGCAACTGACTCCACACAAGGTCTTAGGCCCCGGCATCGACAGGAGAGGAATCCCGAGAGGCCCCCGAGCAACTCGCATGGGGACTGGCCTTTCCTGAGGCCACCAGAGCGGGTCCCTGAGGTCCCCGTCGTAAGTCGAGAGCACCTGCCGCAACTCGAGAAAATCCAGGAGGTTCTCCCCTCCAGGCGAGATGAGGCCCATTTCCGCTGAGGCGTCTCGAGGCTAATCACACCTAACCTCTGGAAACTTCCAAAGGGTCCTTCACACCCTTGCTGCAACTCAAGAAGTTCCCCGACATACCCGTCTCCACTCGAGAGGAAGCACGAGAGTCCGCCCACATCCAGAGGAGCCCCGTTTCCGCCTCCTAGCTCGAGAGGAGGGATCCTTTCCCTGCGTGGTCGGGAAAGAATTCCCGGCGTTCCCGTCGCATCTCAAGAGGAGGCGCTCTCCACAGGAAAGGCGAGAGGAACTCCAGGGTCGTGCCACCATTCCCAGAGTCCCCCAGATGTCTCAGTCCATTCCAGGGAAACCTGTTTTCCCTGCACTGCCTCGACTTTCAAGCGAGGATCGACTCACACCACGGTGGCACGTGGGACAGCCCTGTGGGAAAGCCTCGTGGGAAAGCCTCGAGGGAAAGCCACAGATCCCTTGATCCACGCGAAGGGAAGCGCTGACACTGCTGCTACAGCTCGGGAGGAAAGCGCACGTGCATGACCCCACTGCGAGACGAGGACTGACTCCCCTGGGGAGACTCCAGAAGTACGCCAAGGATCCATGTCAGCACTGGAGAGGAATCCTCAGGATTCCGGCACCGACTCCACACAAGATCTTAGGCCCCAGCATCGAAGGGAGAGGAATCCCGAGAGGCCCCCGAGCAACTCGCAATGGGGACTGAGCCTTTCCTGAGGCCACCAGAGCGGGTCCCTGAGGTCCCCGTCGTAAGTCGAGAGCACCTGCCAGCAACTACGAGAAAATCCAAGGAGGTTCTCCCCTCCAGGCGAGATGAGGCCCATTTCCGCTGAGGCGTCTTCGAGGCTAATCACATCTAACATCTGGAACTTCCAAAGGGTCCTTCACACCCTTGCTGCAACTCAAGAAGTTCCCCAGACATACCCGTCTCCACTCGAGAGGAAGCACGAGAGTCCCGGCCACATCCAGAGGAGCCCCGTTTCTGCCTCCTAGCTCGAGAGGAGGGATCCTTTCCCTGCGTGGTCGGGAAAGAATTCCCGTTGTTCCCGTCGCATCTCAAGAGGAGGCGCTCTCCACAGGAAAGGCGAGAGGAACTCCAGGGTTCGTGCCACCATTCCCAGAGTCCCCCAGATGTCTCAGTCCATTCCAGGGAAACCTGTTTTCCCTGCACTGCCTCGACTTTCAAGCCGAGGATCGACTCACACCACGGTGGCACGTGGGACAGCCCTGTGGGAAAGCTCGGAAAGCCTCGTGGGAAAGCCACAGATCCCTTGATCCACGCGAAGGGAAGCGTGACACTGCTGCTACAGCTCGGGAGGAAAGCGCACGTGCATGCCCCCACTCGAGACGAGGACTGACTCCCCTGGGGAGACTCCAGAAGTACTCCAAGGTCCATGTCAGCACTGGAGAGGAAATCCTCAGGTTCCGGAACTGATTCCACACAAGGTCTTAGGCCCCAGCAATCGACGGGAGAGGAATCCCGAGAGGCCCCCGAGCAACTCGCATGGGGACTGGCCTTTCCTGAGGCCACCAGAGCGGGTCCTTGAGGTCCCCGTCGGTAAGTCGAGAGTCACCTGCCGCAACTGCGAGAAAATCCAGGAGGTTCTCCCCTCCAGGCGAGATGAGGCCCATTTCCGCTGAGGCGTCTCGAGTCTAATCACACCTAACCTCTGGAACTTACCAACGGGTCCTTCACACCCTTGCTGCAACTCAAGAAGTTCCCCGACATACCCGTCTCCACTCGAGAGGAAGCACTCGAGAGTCCCGCCCACATCCAGAGGAGCCCCGTTTCTGCCTCCTAGCTCGAGAGGTAGCGATCCTTTCCCTGCGTGGTCGGGAAAGAATTTCCGGCGTTCCCGTCGCATCTCAAGAGGAGGCGCCTCTCCACAGGAAAGGCGAGAAGGAACTCCAGGGTCGTGCCACCATTCCCAGAGTCCCCCAGATGTCTCAGTCCATTCCAGGCGAAACCTGTTTTCCCTGCACTGCCTCGACTTTCAAGCCGAGGATCGACTCACACAACGGTGGCACGTGGGACAGCCCTGTGGAAAGCCTCGTGGTAAAGCCTCGTGGGAAAGCCTCAAGGGAAAGCCACAGATCCCTTGATCCACGCGAAGGGAAGCGCGACACTGCTGCTACAGCTCGGGAGGAAAGCGCACGTGCATGCCCCACTCGAGACGAGGACTGACTCCCCTGGGGAGACTCCAGAAGTACCCCAAGATCCATGTCAGCACTGGAGAGGAATCCTCAGGTTCCGGAACTGATTCCACACAAGGTCTTAGGCCCCTGCATCGACAGGAGAGGAATCCCGAGAGGCCCCCGAGCAACTCGCATGGGGACTGGCCTTTCCTGAGGCCACCAGAGCGGGTCCCTGAGGTCCCCGTCGTAAGTCGAGAGCACCTGCCGCAACTCGAGAAAATCCAGGAGATTCTCCCCTCCAGTCGAGATGAGGCCCATTTCCGCTGCAGGCGTCTCGAGGCTAATCAGACCTAACCTCTAGAAACTTCCAAAGGGTCCTTCACAACCTTGCTGCAACTCAAGAAGTCCCCGAAATACCCGTCTCCATTCGAGAGGAAGCACGAGAGTTCCGCCCACATCCAGAGGAGCCCCGTTTCCGCCTCCTAGCTCGAGAGGAGGGTTCCTTTCCCTGCGTGGTCGCGAAAGAATTTCCGGCATTCCCGTCGCATCTCAAGAGGAGGCGCTCTCCACAGGAAAGGCGAGAGGAACTCCAGGTTCATGCCACCATTCCCAGAGTCCTCCAGATGTCTCAGTCCATTCCAGGGAAACCTGTTTTCCCTGCACTGCCTCAATTTTCAAGTGGAGGATCGACTCACACCACGGTGGCACGTGGGACAGCCCTGTGGGAAAGCCTCGAGGGAAAGCCACAGATCCCATGATCCACGCGAAGGGAAGCACGACACTGCTGCTACAGCTCGGGAGGAAAGCGCACGTGCATGACCCCACGCGAGACGAGGACTGACTCCCCTGGGGAGACTCCAGAAGTACGGCAGGATCCATATCAGCACTGGAGAGGAATCCTCAGATTCCGGCACCGACTCCACACAAGATCTTAGGCCCCAGCATCGAAGGGAGAGGAATCCCGAGAGGCCCCCGAGCAACTCGCAAGGGGACGAGCCTTTCCTGAGGCCACCAGAGCGGGTCCCTGAGGTCCCCGTCGTAAGTCGAGAGCACTTGCAGCAACTAGAGAAAATCAAGGAGGTTCTCCCCTCCAGGCGAGATGAGGCCCATTTCCGCTGAGGCGTCTTGAGGCTAATCACATCTAAGATCTGGAACTTCCAAAGGGTCCTTCACACCCTTGCTGCAAATCAAGAAGTTCCCAGACATACCCGTCTCCACTCGAGAGGAAGCACGAGAGTCCCGGCCACATCCAGAGGAGCCCCGTTTTTGCCTCCTCTCTCGAGAGGAGGGATCCTTTCCCTGCGTGGTCGGGAAAGAATTCCCGTTGTTCCCGTCGCATCTCAAGAGGAGGCGGTCTCCACAGGAAAGGCGAGAGGAACTCCAGGGTTGTGCCAACATTCCCAGAGTCCCCCAGATGTCTCAGTCCATTCCAGGGAAACCTGTTTTCCCTGCACTGCCTCGACTTTCAAGCCGAGGATCGACTCACACCACGGTGGCACGTGGGACAGCCCTGTGGGGAAAGCCTCGTGGGAAAGCCACAGATCCCTTGATCCACGCGAGGGAAGTGTGACACTGCTGCAACTGCTCGGGAGGAAAGCGCACGTGCATGCCCCCACTCGAGACTAGGACTGACTCCCCTGGGGAGACTCCAGAAGTACTCCAAGGTCCATGTCAGCACTGGAGAGGAAACCTCAGGTTCCGGAACTGATTCCACACAAGGTCTTAGGCCCCAGCAACGACGGGAGAGGAATCCCGAGAGGCCCCCGAGCAACTCGCATGGGGACTGGCCTTTCCTGAGGCCACCAGAGCGGGTCCTTGAGGTCCCCGTCGGTAAGTCGAGATCACCTGCCGCAACTGGAGAAAATCCAGGAGGTTCTCCCCTCCAGGCGAGATGAGGCCCATTTCCGCTGAGGCGACTCGAGTCTATTCACACCTAACCTCTGGAACTTACCAACGGGTCCTTCACACCCTTGCTGCAACTCAAGAAGTTCCCCGACATACCCGTCTCCACTCGAGAGGAAGCACTCGAGTCCCGCCCACATCCAGAGGAGCCCCGTTTCTGCCTCCTAGCTCGAGAGTAGCGATCCTTTCCCTGCGTGGTCGGGAAAGAATTTCCGGCGTTCCCGTCGCATCTCAAGAGGAGGCGCTCTCCACAGGAAAGGCGAGAAGGAACTCCAGGGTCGTGCCACCATTCCCAGAGTCCCCCAGATGTCTCAGTCCATTCCAGGGAAACCTGTTTTCCCTGCACTGCCTCGACTTTCAAGCCGAGGATCGACTCACACCACGGTGGCACGTGGGACAGCCCTGTGGGAAAGCCTCGTGGGAAAGCCTCGTGGGAAAGCCTCAAGGGAAAGCCACAGATCCCTTGATCCACACGAAGGGAAGGGCGACACTGCTGCTACAGTTCGGGAGAAAAGCGCACTTGAATGCCCCCAACTCGAGACGAGGACTGACTCCCCTGGGGAGACTCCAGAAGTACTCCAAGATCCATGTCAGCACTGGAGAGGAAATCCTCAGGTTCCGGCACCGACTCCACACAAGGTCTTATGCTCCGGCATCGATGGGAGTGGAATCCCGAGAGGCCCCCGAGCAACTCGCATGGAGACTGGCCTTTACCTGAGGCCACCAGACTGTGGTCCCTGAGGTCCCCGTCATAAGTTGAGAGCACCTGCCGCAACTCGAGAAAATCCAGGAGGTTCTCCCCTCCAGACGAGGTGAGGCTCACTTCTACTGAGGCATCTCGAGGCTAATCACACCTAACCTCTGGAACTTCCAAAGGGTCCTTCACACCCTTGCTGCAACTCAAGAAGTTCCTCGACATACCCATCTCCACTCGAGAGGAAGAACGAGCGTCCCACCTACATCCAGAGGAGCCCATTTTCCGCCTCATAGCTGCAGACGGAGGGATCCTTTCCTTGCGTGGGTCGGGAAAGAATTCCCGGCGTTCCCGTCGCATCTTAAGAGGAGGCGCTCTCCACAGGAAAGGCGAGAGGGACTCCAAGGGTTGTGTCACCATTCCCAGAGTCCCCCAGATGTCTCAGTCCATTCCAGGGAAACCTGTTTTCCCTGCACTGCCTCGACTTTGAAGCCGAGGATCCACTCACACCACGGTGGCACCTGGGCAGCCCTGTGGGAAAGCCTCGTGGGAAAGCCTCGTGGGAAAGCCTCGAGGGAAAGCCACAGATCCCTTGATCCACTCGAAGGGAAGCGCCACACTGCTCCTACAGCTCGGGAGGAAAGTACACGTGCATGCCATCACTCGAGACTGAGGACTGACTCCCCTGGGGAGACTCCAGAAGTACCCCAAGAACCATGTCAGCACTGGAGAGGAATCCTCAGGTTCCGGCACCGACTCCACACAAGGCCTTATGCTCCGGCATCGATGGGAGTGGAATCCCGAGAGGCCCCCGAGCAACTCGCATGGGAACTGGCCTTTCCTGAGGCCACCAGAGCGGGTCCGTGAGGTCCCTGTCAGAAGTCGAGAGCACCTGCCGCAACTCGAGAAAATCCAGGAGGTTCTCCCCTCCAGGCGAGATGAGGCCCATTTCCGCTGAGGCGTCTCGAGGCTAATCACATCTAACATCTGGAACTTCCAAAGGGTCCTTCACACCCTTGCTGCAACTCAAGAAGTTCCCCGACATACCCGTCTCCATTCGAGAGGAAGCATGAGAGTCCCGCCCACATCCAGAGGAGACCTGTTTCCGCCTCCTAGCTCGAGAGGAGGGATCCTTTCCCTGCGTGGTGGGGAAAGAATTCCCAGCGTTCCCGTCACATCTCAAGAGGAGGCGCTCTCCACAGGAAAGGCGAGAGGAACTCCAGGGTCGTGCCACCATTCCCAGAGTCCCCCAGATGTCTCAGTCCATTCCAGGGAAACCTATTTTCCCTGCACTGCCTCGACTTTGAAGCCGAGGATCGACTCACACCACGGTGGCACGTGGGCAGCCCTGTGGGAAAGCCTCGTGGGAAAGCCTCGTGGGAAAGCCTCGAGGGAAAGCCACAGATCCCTTGATCCACACGAAGGGAAGCGCCACACTGCTGCCTACAGCTCGGGAGGAAAGTACACGTGCATGCCATCACTCGAGACCAGGACTGACTCCCCTGGGGAGACTCCAGAAGTACCCCAAGAATCCATGTCAGCACTGGAGAGGAATCCTCAGGTTCCGGCACCGACTCCTACACAAGGTCTTAGGCCCCGGCATCGACGGGAGAGGAATCCCGAGAGGCCCCCGAGCAACTCGCATGGGGACTGGCCTTTCCTGAGGGCCACCAGAGCTGGTACCTGAGGTCGCCGTCGTAAGTCGAGAGCACCTGCCGCAACTCGAGAAAATCCAGGAGGTTCTCCCCTCCAGGCGAGATGAGGCCCATTTCCTCTGAGTCGTCTCGAGGCTAATCACACCTAACCTCTGGAACTTCCAAAAGGGTCCTTCACACCCTTGCTGCAACTCAAAAAGTTCCCTGACATACCCGTCTCCCCTCGAGAGGAAGCACGAGAGTCCCGCCCACATCCAGAGGAGCCCCGTTTCCTCCTCCTACCTCGAGAGGAGGGATCCTTCCCCTGCGTGGTCGGGAATAGAATTCCCAGTGTTCCGTCGCATCTAAAGAGGTGGCGCTCTCCACAGGAAAGGGCGAGAGGAACTCCAGGGTCGTGCCACCATTCCCAGAGTCCCCCAGATGTCTCAGTCCATTCCAGGGAAACCTGTTTTCCCTGCACTGCCTCGACTTTCAAGCCGAGGATCGAGTCACACCACGGTGGCACGTGGGACAGCCCTGTGGGAAAGCATCGTGGGAAAGCCAAGTGGGAAAGCCTCGAGGGAAAGCCACAGATCCCTTGATCCACGCAAAGGGAAGCGGGACACCTGCTGCTACAGCTCGGGAGGAAAGCGCACGTGCATGCCCCCACTCGGAGACGAGGACTGACTCCCCTGGGGAGACTCCAGAAGTACCCCAAGATCCATGTCAGCACTGGAGAGAAATCCTCAGGTTCCTGCACCGACTCCACACAAGATCTTAGCCCCGGGCATCGAGGGGAGAGGAATCCCGAGAGGCCCCCGAGCAACTCGCATGGGGACTGGCCTTTCCTGATGCCACCAGAGCGGGTCCCTGAAGTCCCCGTCGTAAGTCGAGAGCACCTGCCGCAACTCGAGAAAATCCAGGAGGTTCCACCCTCCAGGCCAGATGAGGCCCATTTCCGCTGAGGCGTCTCGAGGCTAATCGCATCTACCATCTGGAACTTGAAAAGGGCCCTTCACACCCTTGCTGCAACTCAAGAAGTTCCCCGACATACCCGTCTCCACTCGAGAGGAAACACGAGAGTCCCGCCCACATCCAGAGGAGCCCCGGTTCCGCCTCCTAGATCGAGAGGAGGGATCCTTTCCCTGCGTGGTCGGGAAAGAATTCCCGGCGTTCCCGTCGCATCTCACGAGGAGGCGCTCTCCACAGGAAAGGCGAGAGGAACTCCAGGGTCGTGCCACCATTCCCAGAGCCCCCAGATGTCTCAGTCCATTCCAGGGAAAACTTTTTTCCCTGCACTGCCTCGACTTTCAAGCCGAGGATCGACTCACACCTCGGTGGCACGTGGGACAGCCCTGTGGGAAAGCCTCATAGGAAAGCCTCCTGGGAAAGCCTCGAGGGAAAGCCACAGATCCCTTGATCCACGCGAAGGGAAGCGTGACACTGCTGCTACAGCTCGGGAGGAAAACGCACGTGCATGCCCCCACTCGAGACGAGGCCTGACTCCCTTGGGCAGACTCCAGAAGTACCCGAAGATCAATGTCAGCACTGGAGAGGAATGCTCTGGTTACGGCACCGACTCCACACAAGAGCTTAGGCCCCGGTATCGACGGGAGAGGAATCCCGAGAGGCCCCCGAGCTACTCGCATGGGAACTGGGCCTATCCTGAGGCCACCAGAGCGGTTCCATGAGGTCCCCATCGTAAGTCGAGAGCGCCTGCCGCAACTCGAAAAAATCCAGGAGGTTCTCCCCTCCAGGCGAGATGAGGCCCATTTCCTCTGAGGCTTCTCGAGGCTAATCACATCTAACCTCTGGAACGTCCAAAGGGTCCTTCACACCCTTGCTGCAACTCAAGAAGTTCCCCGACATACCCGTCTTCCACTCGAGAGGAAGCACGAGAGTCCCGCCCACATCCAGAGGAGCCCCGTTTCCGCCTCCTAGCTCGAGAGGTGGGATCCTTTCCCTGCGTGGTGGGGAAAGAATTCCCCGCGTTTCCGTCGCATCTCAAGAGGAGGCGCTCTCCACAGGAAAGGCGAGAGGAACTCCAGGGTCGTGCCACCATTCCCAGAGTCCCCCAGATGTCTCAGTCCATTCCAGGGTAAACCTATTTTCCCTGCACTGCCTCGACTTTCAAGCCGAGGATCGACTCACACCACGGTGGCACGTGGGCAGCCTGTGGGAAAGCCTCGTGGGAAAGCCTCGTGGGAAAGCCTCGTGGGAAAGCCTCGAGGGAAATCCACAGATCCCTTGATCCACGCGAAGGGAAGCGTGACACTGCTGCTACAGCTCGGGAGGAAAGAGCACGTGCATGCCCCCACTCTGAGACGAGGACTGACTCCCCTGGGGAGACTCCAGAAGTACCCCAAGATCCATGTCAGCACTGGAGAGGAATCCTCAGGTTCCGGCACTGACTCCACACAAGGTCTTAGGCCCCGGCATCGACGGGAGAGGAATCCCGAGAGGCCCCCGAGCAACTCACATGGGGACTGGCCTTTCCTGAGGCCACCAGAGCGGGTCACTGAGGTCCCCGTCATAAGTCGAGAGCACCTGCCGCAACTCGAGAAAATCCAGGAGGTTCCACCCTCCAGGCGAGATGAGGCCCATTTCCGCTGAGGCGTCTCGAGTCTAATCACATCTACCCTCTGGAACTTCCAAAGGGTCCTTCACACCCTTGGTGCAACTCAAGAAGATCCAGGAGAGACCCGTCGCCACTACATAGGATTCACCAGGGTACCACCCACATCCAGAGGAGCCCCAATTCCCCCTCCTAGCTCAATGTGAGGGATGCTTTCCCTGATTGGCAGGGAAAGAATTCCTGTCGTACCTGTCGCATCTCAAGAGGAGGCACGCTCCACAAGAAAGGTGAGAGGAACTCCAGGGTCGTTCCACCATTCCAAGAGTCCCCCAGATGTCTCAGTCCTTTCCAGAGGAACTTGTTTACCCTGCACGGCCTCGACGTTCACGCGGAGGACCGACTCACACGATGGTGGCACGTGGGACAGCCCTGTGGGAAAGCCTCGTGGGAAAGCCTCCTGGGAAAGCCTCGAGGGAAAACAAGAAACCCCATGATCAACCCAACGGGAAAATTGTCTCTGCTCCTAATGCTCGGGAGAAAAGCGCACGTGCATGCCCCCATTGGAGCACGAAGATGACTCCCCTGTGGAGACTCCAGTAGTACCCCAAGATCCATGTCAGCACTGGCAGAGGAAACCTCAGGTTCGGGCACCGACTCCAAACAAAGGTCTTAGGCCCCGTCATCGACCGGAGAGGAATCCCGAGAGGCCCCTTAGCAACTCTCAAGTGGACTGGCATTTCCTGAGCGGACCAGAGCGGGTTACATAAGTCCCGGTCGTAACTGCAGAGCACCTGCTGAAACTCGAGAAAATCCAGGAGGTTCTCCCCTGCAGGCGAGATGAGGCCCATTTCTGCTGAGGCATCTCGAGTCTAATCACACCTAACCTCTGGAACTTCCAAAGGGTCCTTCACACCCTTGCTGCAACTCAAGAAGTTCCCCGACATACCCGTCTCCACACGAGAGGAAGCACCAGAGACCCGCCCACATCCAGAGGAGCCCCCGTTTTCCGCCTCCTAGCTCGAGAGGAGGGATCCTTTCCCTGCTTAGTCAGGAAAGAATTCCTGGCGTTCCTGGCGCATCTCAAGAGGAGGCGCTCTCCACAGGAAAGGCGAGAGGAACTCCAGGGTCGTGCCAACAATTCCAGAGTCCCCGAGATGTCTCAGTCCATTCCAGGGAAACCTGATTTCCCTGCACTGCCTCGAATTTCTAGCTGAGGATCGACTCACACCACGATGGCACGTGGGACAGCCCGTGTGGGAAAGCCTCGTGGAAAGCCACGAGGGAAAGCCACAGATCCTTGATCCATGCAAAGGGAAGCGTGACACTGCTGCTATAGCTCGGGAGGAAAGCGCACGTTCAATGCCCCCACACAAGACGACGACTAACTCCCCTGGGGAGACTCCCAGAAGTACCCCAAGATCCATGTCCACAATGGAGAGGAATCCTCAGGTTCCGGCACCGACTCCACACACAAGGTCTTAGGCCCGCCATCGAAAGATTCTCTCTCTGT
>NW_017205723.1:0-5170 GCF_001704415.2 Capra hircus
AAGGGAAGGGTGACACTGCTGCTACAGCTCGGGAGGAAAGCGCACGTGCATGCCCCACTTAGAGGAGGACTGACTCCCCTGAGTAGACTCCAGAAAGTACCCCAAGATCCATGTCAGCAATGGAGAGGAATCCTCAGGTTTGGCACAGGACTCCACAAAAGATCTTAGGCCCGGCATCGACGCGGAGAGGAATCCCGAGAGGCCTCCGAGCAACTCGCATGGGGACTGCCTTTCGTGAGGCCACCAGAGCGCGTACCAGACGTCCCCGTCGTAAGTTGAGAGCACCTGCCGCAACTCGAGAAAATCCAGGAGGTTCTCCCCTCCAGGCGAGATGAGGCCCATTTCCCTGAGGCGTCTCGAGGCTAATCACACCTAACCTCTGGAACTTCCAAAGGGTCCTTCACACCCTTGCTGCAACTCAAGAAGTTCCCCGACATACCCGTCTCCACTCGAGAGGAAGCACGAGAGTCCCGCCCACATCCAGAACAGCCCCATTTCCGCCTCCTAGCTCGAGAGGAGGGATCCTTTCCCTGCGTGTCGGGAAGAATTCCCGACGTTCCCGTCGCATCTCAAGAGGAGGCGCTCTCCACAGGAAAGGCGAGAGGAACTCCAGGGTCGTGCACCATTCCAGAGTCCCCAAGATGTCTCAGTCCATTCCAGGGAAACCTGTTTTCCCTGCACTGCCTCGACTTTCAAGCCGAGGATGGACTCACACCACGGTGGCACGTGGACACCCTGTGGGAAAGCCTCGGGAAAGCCTCGAAAGCCTCGGAAAGCCACACATCCCTTGATCCACGCGAAGGGAAGCATGACAGTGCTGCTACAGTTCCGGAGGAAAGCGTACGTGCATGCCCCCACTCGAGACGAGGACTGACTCCCCTGGGGAGACTCCAGAAGTACCCCAAGATCCATGTCAGCACTGGAGAGGAATCCTCAGGTTCCGGCACCGCCTCCACACAAGGTCTTATGCCGGGGTCCAGCCCCGGTGGATCCAGGGAATTCGAAGGGTGGACGGCGTTGTGTGGAAAGACTTGTTTATTTATTAATGCAAGATTAGATTAGGAAACTATAGTGTAGTAAGAAGATTAATTGGAGGAAGAGGGCTGAATAGCTTGGTTTACGCGGACGGCCAATAAAATTCCAGACAAGGAATTTGCACCACCTACGTTGGGCCACCGGCGCCCGCTTGAATATCTAAGGGTGCCTCGCCTTAAGCTCCCTTTCGTGCGGTCTTAACAGCCAGGGCAAGTAAGTAGACCTGGCGAGCCTCCGCACTCCAGGTGGAGATTCAGCCTGAAGTTATAGTAAAGAGCAGAGAGAAGGAAAGGTAGAGAAGAAGAAAGAGAGAGAAAGACACGGGGGGAGCCAGAGTCCCAAGAAACCAGGCTGAGAGACTAGTTCGAGAAGCTGGTCCGAGAAAACTGGCCCCCGGCCCCTGGCCTCCTCCTTTATTGTTCAGAAGGCCTTTTATACTTTTGATAAAACATGGAGATCAATGGATAACACAAAATTATGTAGTGTTCGCAACCCAGATTCTTTCTGTATATCATTTTGTATACAAAAGGTCTCAGGTGATTTACATTATCTTCTGGCCAAGAGGCTTGTTAACACTTTTTGGCTCTCTTCCTTAATGAATGTTAATTTTGTTTCCCCTGAAGTGTTTTTCTTTAATCTGCATCTCCTTAAAGCATTAAAGTTACATCTCTATAGAACAAAGGTGCAGTGGGTTATAACAAAGAAGGTACTTAACTCAAAGATCTAATGTTGCTAATACCAGGTCTACTACTTGTTTTTCTATATACCAACTATATCTAAAAATAAAGGATATGAAAATTTGGCAGCAAGCATTGACCCAAAAAATGAAACTTTTAATCAGTCTTATTCTAAAGATTCTGACTCCTCGGAAGCTCCTGCATTCCTAGGATGTTTTAAGCTTCCTGTGCCTCCTGCGGTCAGGAGGCCTCAAACAATCACAAGCGCAGCTGTACGAGTCCTACAGGCAGGCTAGAAAGAAATCAGAGGGTTTTTGGATTGAAACACTCTTTCAAATGCAGAAGACTAACGCCTGAATTGACTTTTTCCAGAAAAGGTCAGAAGAGTGAAAAAGCAGAGCACAAAAACCGGCAGATTTTTGTTGGGGTACGTGCTTAAAAATTTCCAGAGGGATCCCTGAAGTCTGAGCATGCCTTGCGTATGTCAGCTTCCTTCCTCATAACCTTGTCACGGGCGGGCTTCCTCACACTGGCTCCCGGCAGTCTTAGGCCCGGCATCGACGGGAGAGGAATCCGAGAGGCCCCCGAGCAACTCGCATGGGACTGGCCTTTCCTGAGGACACCAGAGCGGGTCCCTGAGGTCCCCGTCGTAAGTCGAGAGCACCTGCCGCAACTCGAGAAAATCCAGGAGGTTCTCCCCTCCAGGCGAGATGAGGCCCATTTCCGCTGAGGCGTCTCGAGGCTAATCACACCTAACCTCTGGAACTTCCAAAGGGTCCTTCACACCCTTGCTGCAACTCAAGAAGTTCCCCGACATACCCGTCTCCACTCGAGAGGAAGCACGAGAGTCCCGCCCACATCCAGAGGAGCCCCGTTTCCGCCTCCTAACTCGAGAGGAGGGATCCTTTCCCTGTGTGGTCGGGAAAGAATTCCCGGGTTCCCGTTGCATCTCAAGAGGAGGCGCTCTCCACAGGAAAGGCGAGAGGAACTCCAGGGTCGTGCCACCATTCCAGAGTCCCCCAGATGTCTCAGTTCATTCCAGGGAAACTGTTTTCCCTGCACTTCCTCGACTTTCAAGCCGAGGATCGACTCACACCACGGTGACACGTGGACAGCCCTGTGGGAAAGCCTCGTGGGAAAGCCTCGAGGGAAAGCCACAGATCCCTTGATCCACGCGAAGGGAAGCGTGACACTGCTGCTACAGCTCGGGAGGAAAGCGCACGTGCATGCCCCCACTCGAGACGAGGACTGACTCCCCCTGGGGGGATCCAGAGTACCCCAAGATCCATGTCAGCACTGGAGAGGAATCCTCAGGTTCCGGCACGACTCCACACAAGGTCTTAGGCCCCGGCATCGACGGGAGAGGAATCCCGAGAGGCCCCCGAGCAACTCGCTTGGGACTGGCCTTTCCTGAGGCCACCAGAGCGGGTCCGTGAGGTCCCCGTCGTAAGTCGAGAGCACCTGCCACAACTCGAGAAAATCCAGGAGGTTCTCCCTCCAGGCGAGTGAGGCCCTTTCTGCTGAGGCGTCTCGAGGCTAATCACACCTACCCTCTGGAACTTCCAAAGGGTCCTTCACACCCTTGCTGCAACTCAAGAAGTTCCCGGATATACCCGTCTCCACTCGAGAGGAAGCACGAGCGTCCCGCCCACATCCAGAGGAGCCCCATTACCGCCTCCTAGCTCGAGAGGTGGTATCCTTTCCCTGCAGGGTCGGGAAAGAATTTCCGGCGTTCCCGTTGCATCTCAAGAGGAGGCGCTCTCCACCTGAAAGGCGAGAGGGACTCAAGGGTCGTGCCACCATTTCCAGAGTACCGCAGATGTCTCAGTCCATTCCAGGGAAACCTGTTTTCCCTGCACTGCCTCGACTTTCAAGCCGAGGATCGAATCACACCACGGTGGCACGTGGGACAGCCCTGTGGGAAAGCCTCTTGGGAAAGCCTCCTGGGAAGCCTCGAGGGAAAGCCACAGATGGCTTGATCCACGGGAAGGGAAGCGTGACACTGCTGCTACAGCTCGGGTAAAGCACACGTGCATGCCCCCACTCGAGACGAGGACTGACTCCCCTGGGGCGATTCCAGAAGTACCCCAAGATTCATGTCAGCACTGGAGAGGAAACCTCAGGTTCTGGCACCGACTCCACACAAGGTCTTAGGCCCCGGCATCGACGGGAGAGGAATCCCGAGAGGCCCCGAGCAACTCGAATGGGGACAGGCATTTCCTGAGGCCCCAGAGCGGGTCCCTGAGATCCCCGTCGTAAGTCGAGAGCACCTGCCCTAACTCGAGAAAATCCAGGAGGATCTCCCCTCCAGGCGAGATGAGGCCCATTTCTGCTGAGGCGTCTCCAGGCTAATCACACCTAACCTCTGTAACTTACAAAGGGTCCTTCACATTCTTGCTGCAACTCAAGAAGTTCCCCGACATACCCGTCTCCTCTCGAGAGGAAGGCACGAGAGTCCCGCCCACATCAAGAGGAGCCCCGTTTCCGCCTCATAGCTCCAGAGCAGGAATCCCTTCCCTGCGTGGTCGGGAAAGAATTCCCGGCGTTCCCGTCGCATCTCAAGAGGAGGTGCTCTCCACAGGAAAGGCGAGAGGAACTCCAGGGTCGTGCCACCATTCCCAGAGTCCCCCAGATGTCTCAGTCCATTCCAGGGAAAACTATTTCCCTGCACTGAATCGACTTTCAAGCCTAGGATCGACTCACACCACGGTGACACGTGGGACAGACCTGTGGGCAAGCCTCGTGGGAAAGCCTCGAGGGAAAGCCACAGATCCCTTGATCCACGCGAAGGGAAGGGTGACACTGCTGCTACAGCTCGGGAGGAAAGCGCACGTGCATGCCCCACTTAGAGGAGGACTCTCCCCTGAGTAGACTCCAGAAGTACCCCAAGATCCATGTCAGCACTGGAGAGGAATGCTCAGGTTCCGGCACCGACTCCACACAAGGTCTTAGACCCCGGAATCTCGGGGAGAGGAATCCCGAGAGGCCCCAGAGCAATTCCCATGGGGGACTGGCCTTTCCTGAGGCCACCAGAGCGGGTCCCTGAGGTCCCCATCGTAAGTCGAGAGCACCTGCCGCAACTCGAGAAAATCCAGGAGGTTCTCCCATCCAGGCGAGATGAGGCCCATTTCCGCTGAGGTATCTTGAGGCTAATCGCACCTTACCTCTGCAACTTCCAAAGGGTCCTTCACACCCTTGCTGCAACTCAAAAATACCGACAATACCCGTCTCCACTGGAGAGGAATGATGAGAGTCCTGCCACATCCAGAGGAGCCCCTCCGCTCCAGAGGAGGATCCTTTCCCTGCGTGGTCGGGATAGAATTACCGGTGTCCTGTCACATCTCAAGAGGAGCGCTCCCCGGAAAGGCGAGAGGAACTCCAGGGTCGTGCCACCCCAGAGTCCCCTGGATGTCTCAGTCCATTCCAGGGAAACCTGTATTCCCTGCACTGCCTCGACT
>NW_017205724.1:0-5170 GCF_001704415.2 Capra hircus
GACTTCTCGTGCCTGCCTCTCGAGTGGAGACGGGTATGTCGGGGAACTTCTTGAGTTGCAGCAAGGGTGTGAAGGACCCTTTGGAAGTTCGAGAGGTTAGGTGTGATTAGCCTCGAGACGCCTCAGCAGAAATGGGCCTCATCTCGCCTGGAGGGGAGAACCTCCTGGATTTTCTCGAGTTGCGGCAGGTGCTGTCGACTTACGACTGGGACCTCAGGGACCCGCTCTGGTGGCCTCAGGAAAGGCCAGTCCCCATGCAGTTGCTCGGGGGCCTCTCGGGATTCCTCTCCCGTCGATGCCGGGCCCTGGGACCTTGTGTGGAGTCTGTGCCGGATCCTGAGGATTCCTCTCCCAGTGCTGACATGGATCTTGGGTACCTCTGGAGTCTCCCAGGGGAGTCATTCCTCTTCGCGAGTGGGGATATGCACGTGGGTTTTCCTCCCGAGCTGTAGCAGCAGTGTCACGCTTCCCTTCGCGTGGAACATGGAATCTGTGGCTTTCCCTCGAGGTTTTCTCAGGAGACTTTCTCACGAGGCTTCCACAGGGCTGTCCCACATGCCACCGTGGTGTGAGTCGATCCTCAGCTTGAAAGTCGAGGCAGTGCAGGAAAAAGGTTTCCGTGGAATGGAATGAGACATCTCGGGGAGTTGGGAACGGTGGCACGAACCTGGAGTTCCTCTCCCGTTTCAAGTGGAGAGCGCCTCCTCTTGAGATGCGACGGAAACGCCGGGTATACTTTCCAGACCACGCAAGGAAAGGGTCCCTCCTCTAGAGCTATGAGGCGGAAACAGGGCTCCTCTGTATGTGGCCGGGACTCTCGTCCTTCTTCTCGAGTGGAGTCGGGTATGACGGGGAACTTCTTGAGTTGCAGCAAGGGTGTGAAGACCCGTGGGAAATTCCAGCGTTTAATTGTGATTAGCCTTGAGGAGCCTCATCGGAAAAGGACCTCATCTCGCCTGGAGGGGAGAACCTAATGGATTTTCTCGAGTTGCGGCAGGTGCTCTCCACTTACGACTGGGACCTCAGGGACCGCTCTGGTGCCTCAGGAAAGGCCAGTCCCCATGCGAGTTGCTCGGGGCCTCTCGGGATTCCTCTCCCGTCGATGCCGGGCCTAAGACCTTGTGTGGAATCGGTGCCGGAACCTGAGGATTCCTCTCCAGTGCTGACATGGATCTTGGGGTACTTCTGGAGTCTCCCCAGTGGAGTCAGTCCTCCTCTCGAGTGGGGCATGCACGTGCGCTTTCCTCTCGAATGTTAGCAGCACTGTCGCGCTTCCATTCGCGTGGATCAAGGGATCTGTGGCTTTCCCTCGAGGCTTTCCCACGAGGCTTTCCCACAGGGCTGTCCCACGTGCCACCGTGGTGTGAGTCGATCTTCAGATTGAAAGTCGACGCAGTGCTGGGAAAACAGGTTTCCCTGGAACGGACGGAGACATCTGGGGGACTCTGGGAATGGTGGCACGACCCTGGAGTTCCTATCGCCTTTCCTGTTGAGAGAGCCTCCTCTTGAGATGCGACGGAAATGCCGGAATTCGTTCCCGACCACGCAGGGAAAGGATCCCTCCCTCGAGCTAGGAGGAGGAAACAGGGCTCCTCTGGATGTGGCGGGATTCTCGTGCTTCCTCTCGAGTGGAGACGGGTATGTCGGGGAACTTCTTGAGTTGCGGCAAGGGTGTGAAGGACCCTTTGGAAGTTCCAGAGGTTAGGTGTAATTAGCCTCGAGACGCCTCAGTGGAAATGGGCCTCATCTCGCCTGGAGGGGAGAACCTCCTGGATTTTCTCGAGTTGCGGCAGGTGCTCTCGACTTACGACGGGGACCTCAGGGACCCGTTCTGGTGGCCTCAGGAAAGGCCAGTCCCCATGTGAGTAGCTCGGGGCCTCTCGGGATTCCTCTCCCGTTGATGTCGGAGCCTAAGGTCTTGTGTGGAGTCGGTGCTGTAACCTGAGGATTCCTCTCCAGTGCTGACATAGATCTTGGGGTACTTCTGGAGTCTCCCCAGGGCAGTCAGTCCTCTACTCGAGTGGGGGCATGCACGTGCGCTTTCCTCCCGAGCTGTAGCAGCAGTGTCACGCTTCCCTTCGCGTGGATCAACGGATCTGTGGCTTTCCCTCGACGCTTTCCCAAGAGGCTTTTCCACGAGGCTTTCCACAGGGCTGTCCCACGTGCCACCGTGGTGTGAGTCGATCCTCGGCTTGAAAGTCGACGCAGTGCAGGGAAAACAGGTTTCTCTGGAATGGACTGAGACATCTGGGGACTCTGGGAATGGTGGCAAGACCCTGGAGTTCCTCTCGCCTTTCCGTGGAGAGCGCCTCCTCTTGAGATGCGACGGGAACGCCGGGAATTCTTTCCCGACCACGCAGGGAAAGGATCCCTCCGCTCGAGGTATGAGGCGCGGAAACGGGGCTGCTCTGGATTTGGGCGGGACTTTCGTGCTTCCTCTCGAGTGGAGACGGGTATGTCGGGAACTTCTTGAGTTGCAGCAAGGGTGTGAAGGACCCTTTGGATGTTCGAGAGGTTAGGTGTGATTAGCCTCGAGACGCCTCAGCAGAAATGGGCCTCATCTCGCCTGGAGGGGAGAACCTCCTGGATTTTCTCGAGTTGCGGCAGGTGCTCTCGACTTACGACTGGGACCTCAGGGACCCGCTCTGGTGGCCTCAGGAAGGCCAGTCCCCATGCAGTTGCACGGGGCCACTCGGGATTCCTCTCCCGTTGATGCCGGCCCTGGGACCTTGTGTGGAGTCTGTGCCGGATCCTGAGGATTCCTCTCCAGTGCTGACATGGATCTTGGGTACCTCTGGAGTCTCCCAGGGGAGTCATTCCCTCTTCGCGAGTGGGATATGCACGTGGTTTTCCCCCGAGCTGTAGCAGCAGTGTCACGCTTCCCTTCGCGTGGATCATGGGATCTGTGGCTTTCCCTCGAGGCTTTCTCAGGAGACTTTCCCACGAGGCTTTCCCACAGGGCTGTCCCACATGCCACCGTGGTGTGAGTCGATCCTCAGCTTGAAAGTCGAGGCAGTGCAGGGAAAAAAGGTCCCTGGAATGGACTGAGACATCCAGGGGGACTCTGGGAATGGGGCATGATACTGGAGTTCCTCTCGCCTTTCCTGTGGAGAGCGCCTACGCTTGAGATGAGACGGGAACGCTAGGAATACTTTCCCGACCACGCAGGGAAAGGATCCCTCCTCTCGAGCTAGCAGGCGGAAACGGGCCACTCTGGATATGGGCGGGACCCTTGGGATCCTTTGAGTAGAGACGGGTATGTCAGGGAACTTCTTGAGTTGCAGCAAGGGTGTGAAGGACCCTTTGGAAGTTCCAGAGTTTAAGTGTGATTACCCCCTTGTTGCCTCAGCGGAAATGGGCCTCATCTCGCCTGGATTGGGGAACCTCCTGGATTTTCTCGAGTTGCGGCAGGTGCTCTCGACTTACGATGGGGACCTCAGGGACCCACCCCGGTGCCCTCAGGAAAGGCCAGTCCCCATGGAATTGCTCTGGGGCTTCCCTCTCCCGTCGATTCCGGGGTCTAGACCTTGTGTGTAGTCCGTGCCGGAACCTGAGCATTCCTCTCCAGTGCTGACATGGATCTTGGGGTACTTCTGGAGTCTCCACCGGGATTCAGTCCTCGTCTCGATTAGGTCTTGCACGTGCACTTTCCCTCCGAGCTGTAGCAGCAGTGTCATGCTTCCCTTCGCGTGGATGAAGAAATCTGTGGCTTTCATCGAGGTTTTTGCAGGAGGCTTTCCCACGAGGCTTTCCCACAGTGCTGTCCCACGTGCCACCGTGGTGTGAGTCGATCCTCGGCTTGAAAGTCGAGCAGTGCAGGGGAAAAAAGGTTTCCCTGAATTGGACTGAGACATCTGAGGGACTCTGGGAATGGTGGCACGACCCTGGAGTTTCTCTCGCCTTTCCTGTGGAGAGCGCCTCTTCTTGAGATGCGACGGAAACGTCGGAATTCTTTCCCGAACACGAAGGGAAAGGATCCCTCCTCTCGAGCTAGGAGGCGGAAACGGGGCTCCTCTGGATGTGGTCCGGACTCTCGTGCTTCCTTTCGAGTGGAGACGGGTATGTCGGGGAACTTCTTGAGTTGCAGCAAGGGTGTGAAGGACCCTTTGGAAATTCCAGATGTTCGGTGTGATTAGCCTCGAGACGCCTCATCGGAAATGGCCTCATCTCGCCTGGAAGGGAGAACCTCCTGGATTTTCTCTAGTTGCGGCAGGTGCTCTCGACTTACGACGGGGACCTCTGGGACCCGCTCTGGTGGCCTCAGGAAAGGCCAGTAAAGGCCAGTCCCCATGCTAGTTGCATGGGGCCTCTCGGATTCCTCTCCCGTCGATGCTGGGGCCTAAGACCTTGTGTAGAGTGTGCAGGAACCTGAGGATTTCTCTCCAGTGCTGAAATGATCTTGGGTACTTCTGGAGTCTCCCTAAGGGAGTCAGTCCTCGTCTCGAGTTGGGGCATGCAAGTGCGCTTTCCTCCCGAGCTGTAGCAGCAGTGTCACGCTTCCCTTCGGTGGATGAAGGAATCTGTGGCTTTCCCCGAGTCTTTCCCACGAGGCTTTCCACGAGGCTTTCCCAAATGGCTGTCCAACGTGCCACCGTGGTGTGAGTCATTCCCTCGGCTTGAAAGTCGAGGCAGTGAAAGGAAAAACACGTTTCCCTGGAGTGGACTGAGACATCTGGGGGACTCTGGGAATCGTGGCACGACCCTGGAGTTCCTCTCGCCTTTCCTGTAGAGAGCGCCCCCCTCTTGAGCTGCGATGGGAAGGCCAGGAATTCTTTCCTGAACACGCAGGGAAAGGAACCTCCTCTCGAGCTAGGAGGTGGAAACGGGGCTCCTCTGGATGTGGGCGGGACTCTCTGCTTCCTCTCGAGTCGAGACGGGTATGTCGGGGAACTTCTTGAGTTGCAGCAAGGGTGTGAAGGACCCTTTGAAAGTTCCAGAGGTTAGGTGTGATTAGCCTCGAGAAGCCTCAGCGGAAATGGGCCTCATCTCGCCTGGAGGGGAGAACCTCCTGGATTTTCTCGAGTTGCGGCAGGTGCTCTCGACTTACGACGGGAACCTCAGGGACATGATCTGGTGGCCTCAGGAAAGGCCAGTCCCCATGCGAGTTGCTCGGGGGCCTCTCGGTATTCCTCTCCATCGATGCCGCGGCCTAAGACCTTTGTGTGGAGTC
>NW_017205725.1:0-5168 GCF_001704415.2 Capra hircus
AAGCCTCGTCGGAAAGCCTCTTGGGAAAGCCTCGAAGAAAGCCACAGATTCCTTGATCCACGCGAAGGGAAATGTGACACTGCTGCTACAGCTCGGGAGGAAAGTGCACGTGCATGCCCCTCCGAGACGAGGACTGACACCCTGGGGAGACTCCAGAAGTACCCCAAGATCCATGTCAGCACTGGAGGGAATCCTCATGTTCCGCAACGAATCCACACAAGGTCTTAGGCGGCGGCCGACAGGAGAGGAATCCTGAGAGGCCCCGAGCAACTCGCATGGGGACTGGCCTTTCCTGAGGCCACCAGAGCGGTCCCTGAGGTCCCCGTCGTAAGTCGAGAGCACCTGCCGCAACTCGAGAAAATCCAGGAGGTTCTCCCCTCCAGGCGAGATGAGGCCCATTTCCGCTGAGGCGTCTCGAGGCTAATCACACCTAACCTCTGGAACTTCCAAAGGGTCCTTCACTCCTTGCTGCAACTCAAGAAGTTCCCGACATACCCGTCTCCACTCGAGAGGAAGCACGGAGTCCCGCCCACATCCAGAGGAGCCCCCGCCTCCTAGCTCGAGAGGAGGGATCCTTTCCCTGCGTGGTCGGGAAAGAATTCCCGGCGTTCCCGTCGCAATTCAAGAGGAGGCGCTCTCCACAGAAAAGGCGAGAGGAACTCCAGGGTCGTGCCACCATTCCCAGAGTCCCCCAGATGTCTCAGTCCATTCCAGGGAAACCTGTTTTCCCTGCACTGCCTCGACTTTCAAGCGAGGATCGACTCACACCACGGTGGCACGTGGGACAGCCCTGTGGGAAGCCCGTGGAAAGCCTCGTGGGAAAGCCTCGAGGAAAATCCACAGATCCTTGATCCACTCGACAGGAAGAATCAAACTGCTGCTACAGCTCGGGAGGAAAGCGCACGTGCATGCCCCCACTCGAGACGAGACTGACTCCCCTGGGAGACACCAGAAGTACCCCAAGATCCATGTCAGCACTGGAGAGGAATCCTCAGGTTCCGGCAGCGACTCCACACAAGGTCTTAGGCCCCGACATTGACAGGAGAGGAATCCCGAGAGGCCCCCGAGCAACTCGCATGGGCAGAGACCTTTCCTGAGGCCACCAGAGCGGGTCCCTGAGGTCCCCGTCGTAAGTCGAGAGCACCTGCCGCAACTCGAGAAAATCCAGGAGGTTCTCCCCTCCAGGCGAGATGAGGCCCATTTCCGCTGAGGCGTCTCGAGGCTAATCACCTAACTCTGGAACTTTCAAAGGGTCCTTCACACCCTTGCTGCAACTCAAGAAGTTCCCCACATACCCGTCTCCACTCAGAGAAGCACGAGAGTCCCGCCCACATCCAGAGGAGCCCGTTTCCGCCTCCTAGCTTGAGAGGAGGGATCCTTTCCCTGCGTGATCGGAAATTTCCGGCGTTCCCGTCGCAAAAGAGGAGGCGCTCTCCACAGGAAAGCGAGAGGAATTCCAGGGTCGTGACACCATTCCAGAGATGTCTCCGTGAGGGAAAACTGCCTCGGCTTTCAAGCCGATCGACTCACACCACGGTGGCACGGACACAGCTCCTCGTGGGAAAGCCTCAAGCCACAGATCCCACGCGAAGGGAAGCGTGACACTGCCTACAGCTCGGAGGAAAGCCCAAGTGCATGGACCTGCCGCGCCCATGCACTTGGCTTTCCTCCGAGCTGTAGAGCAGTGTCACGCTTCCCTTCGCGTGGATCAAGGGATCTTCCTCGAGGCTTTGCTTTCTTTCCCACAGGGCTGTCCACGTGCCACCTCGATCCTCCGAGGCAGTGAGGGAAAAGAGGTTTCCCTCAACGGAGACATCTGGGGACTCTGGAATGGTGTCACGACCCTGGAATTCCTCTCGCCTTTCCTGTGGAGAGCGCCTCCTCTTGGATGCGACGGAACGCCGGAAATTTTTTCCCGATCACGCAGGGAAAGATCCCTCCTCTCAAGCTAGGAGGGAAACGGGGCTCCTCTGGATGTGGGCGGGACTCTCGTGCTTCCTCTGGAGTGGAGACGGTATGTGGGGAACTTCTTGAGTTGCAGCAAGGGTGTGAAGGACCCTTTGAAAGTTCCAGGGTTAGGTGTGATTAGCCTCGAGACGCCTCAGCGGAAATGGGCCTCATCTCGCCTGGAGGGGAGAACCTCCTGGATTTTCTCGAGTTGCGGCAGGTGCTCTCGACTTACGACGGGACCTCAGGGACCCGCTCTGGTGGCCTCAGGAAAGGTCTCTGCCCATGCGAGTTGCTCGGGGGCCTCTCGGATTCCTCTCCTGTCAATGTCGGGGCCTAAGACCTGTGAGGAGTCGCTGCCGGAACCTGAGGATTCCTCTCAAGTGCTGACATGGATCTTGGGGTACTTCTGGTGTCTCCCCAGGGGAGTCAGTACTCGTCTCGAGTGGGGGCATGCACGTGCGCTTTCCTCCCGAGCTGTAGCAGCAGTTTGATTCTTCCTGTCGAGTGGATCAAGGGATCTGTGGATTTCCCTCAAGGCTTTCCCACGAGGCTTTCCCACGAGGCTTTCCACAGGGCTGTCCCACGTGCCACCGTGGTGTGAGTCGATCCTCGGCTTGAAAGTCGAGGCAGTGCAGGGAAAACAGGTTTCCCTGGAATGGAATGAGACATCTGGGGATTCTGGGAATGGTGGCACGACCCTGGAGTTCCTCTCGCTTTTTCTGTGGAGAGCGCCTCCTCTTGAATTGCGACGGGAACGCCGGGAATTCTTTCCCGACCACGCAGGGAAAGGATCCCTCCTCTCGAGCTAGGAGGCGGACATGGGGCTCCTCTGGATGTGGGCGGGACTCCCGTGCTTCCTCTCGAGTGGAGACGGGTATGTCGGGGAACTTCTTAAGTTGCAGCAAGGAGGTGAAGGACCCTTTGGAAGTTCCAGAGGTTAGGTGTGATTAGCCTCCAGACGCCTCAGCGGAAATGGGCCTCATCTCGCCTGGAGGGAGAACCTCCTGGATTTTCTCGAGTTGCGGCAGGTGCTCTCGACTGACGACGGGGACCTCAGGGACCCGCTCTGGTGGCCTCAGGAAAGGCCAGACCCCATGCGAGTTGCTCGGGGCCTCTCAGGATTCCTCTCCTGTCGAAGCCGGTTCCTAAGACCTGTGTGGATTCGTTTCCGGAACATGAGGATTCCTCCAGTGCTGACATGGATCTGGGGTACTTCTGGAGTCTCCCCAGGGTGTCAGTCCTCGTCTCGAGTGGGGGCATGCACGTGCACTTTCCTCCCGAGCTGTAGCAGCAGTGTCACATTTCCCTTCGCGTGGATCAAGGAATCTGTGGCTTTCTCTCGAGGCTTTCCCAAGAGGCTTTCCACGAGGCTTTCCCACAGGGCTGTCCACGTACCAGCGTGGTGTGAGTCGATCCTCGGCTTGAAAGTCGAGGCAGTGCAGGGAAAACAGTTTTCATTGAATAACTGAGACATCTTTGGGACTCTGGGAATGGTGGCACGACCCTGGAGTTCCTCTCGCCTTTCCTGTGGAGAGCGCCTCCTCTTGAGATGCAACCGGAACGCGGGAAATACTTGACCGACCACGCAGGAAAGGATCCCTCCTCTCGAGCTAGGAGGCAGAAACGGGGCTCCTCTGGATGTGGCGGGACTGTCGTGCTTCCTCTCGAGGGAGACGTATGTCGGGAACTTCTTGAGTTGCAGCAAGGGTGTGAAGGACCCTTTGGAAGTTCCAGAGGTTAGTTTTGATTAGCTTCGAGACGCCTCATTGGAAATGGGCCTCATCTCGCCTGCAGGGACAACCTCCTGGATTTTCTCGGGTTGCGGCAGGTGCTCTCGACTTGCGACGGGGACCTCAGGGACCCGCTCTGGTGGCCTCAGGAACGGTCAGTCCCCATGCGAGTTGCTCGGGCCTCTCGGGATTCTCTCCCGTCGATGCCGGGCCTAAGACCTTGTGTGGAGTCGTTGCTGGAACCTGAGGATTCCCCTCCAGTGCTGACATGGATCTTGGGGAACCTCTGGAGTCTCCCCAGGGGAGTCAGTCCTCGTCTCGTGTGGGGGCATGCACATGGGCTTTCCTCTCGAACTGTAGCAGCAGTGTCGCGCTTCCCTTCGCGTGGATCAAGGGATCTGTGGCTTTCCCTCGAGGCTTTCCCACGAGGCTTTCCCACAAGGCTGTCCCACGTGCCACTGTGTGTGTGAATCGATCCTCGGCTTGAAAATTCGAGGCAGTGCAGGGAAAACAGGTTTCCCAGGAATGGACTGAGACATCTGGGGAACTCTGGGAATGGTGGCACGACCCTGGATTCCTCTCGCCTTTCCTGTGAGAACGCCTCCTGTTCAGATGCGTGGGAACGCCAGGAATCCTTTCCCGACGACACAGGGGAGAATCAATCCTCTCGAGCTATGAGGCGGAAACGGGGCTCCTCTGGATGTGGGCGGGACTCTCGTGTTTCCTCTCGAGTGAAGACGGTATGTCGGGAACTTCTTGAGTTGCAGCAAGGTGTGAAGTACCCTTTGGAAGTTCCAGAGGTTAGGTGTGATTAGCCTCGAGACGCCTCAGCGGAAATGGGCCTCATCTCGCCTGAAGGGGAGAACCTCCTGGATTTTTCTCGAGTTGCGGCAGGTGCTTTCCACGTAGGACGGGACCACCGGACAAGCTCTGGTGGCCTCAGGGAAGGCCAGTCCCCATGCGAGTTGCTCGGGGCCTCTTAGGATTCCTCTCCCGTTTGATGCCGGGGCCTAAGTCCTTGTGTGGAGTCGTTGCCAGAATCTGAGGATTCCTCTCCAGTGCTGACATGGATTTAGGGGTACTTCTAGAGTCTCCCCATGGGAGTCAGTCCTCGTCAGATTGGGGGCATGCACTTGGGCTTTCCTTCCGAGCTGTAGGAGCAGTGTCACGCTTCCCTTCGCGTGGATCAAGGGATCTGTGGCTTTCCCTCGAGGCTTTCCCACGAGGCTTTCCCACGAGGCTTTCCCACAGCTGTCCCACGTGCCACCGTGGTGTGAGTCGATCCTCGGCTTGAAAGCGAGGCAGTGCAGGGAAAAGAGGTTTCCTGGAATGCACGGAGACATCTGGGACTCTGGAATGGTGTCACGACCCTGGAATTCCTCTCGTTCCTGTGGAGAGCGCCTCCTCTTGGGATGCGACGGGAACGCCGGAAATTTTTCCCGATCACGCAGGGAAAGGATCCCTCCTCTCAAGCTAGGAGGCGGAAAC
>NW_017205726.1:0-5167 GCF_001704415.2 Capra hircus
TCCATGTCACACTGGAGAGGAATCCTCAGGTTCCGGCACCGACTCCACACAAGGTCTTAGACCCGGCATCGATGGGAGGATCCCGAGAGGGCCCCGAGCAACTCGCATGGGACTGGCCTTCCTGAGGCCACCAGAGCGGTCCCTGAGGTCCCCGTCGTAAGTCGAGAGCACCTGCCAAAACTCGAGAAAATCCAGGAGGTTCTCCCCTCCAGGCGAGATGAGGCCCATTTCCGCTGAGGCGTCTCGAAGCTAATCACACCTAACCTCTGGAACTTCCAAAGGGTCCTTCACACCCTTGCTGCAACTCAAGAAGTTCCCCGACATACCCGTCTCCACTCGAGAGGAAGCACGAGAGTCCCGCCCACATCCAGAGGAGCCCCTTTTCTCCCTCATAGCTCGAGACGAGGGATCCTTTCACTGTGTGTCGGGAAAGAATTCCTGGGGTTCCCGTCGCATCTCAAGGAGGCGCTCTCCACAGGAAAGGCGAGAGGAACTCCAGGGTCGTGCCACCATTCCAGAGTCCCCCAGATATCTCAGTCCATTCCAGGGAAACCTGTTTTCCCTGCACTGCCTCGACTTTCAAGCCGAGGATCGACTCACACCACGGTGGCACGTGGGACAGCCCTGTGGGAAAGCCTCGTGGGAAAACCTCGTGGGAAATCCTCGAGGGAAAGCCACAGATCCCTTGATCCACCAAGGGAAGCGTGACACTGCTGCTACAGCTCGGAGGAAAGCGCACGTGCATGCCCCACTGAGACGAGGACTGACTTCCCTGGGGAGACTCCAGAAGTCCCTCAAGATCCGTCAGCACTGGAGAGGAATCCTGAGGTTCCGGCACCATCTCCACACAATGTCTTAGGCCCTGGCATCGACGGAGAGGAATCCGAGAGGCCCCGAGCAATTCGCATGGGACTGGCTTTCCTGAGGCACCAGAGCAGGTCCCTGAGGTCCCTCGTAAGTCCTGACTCTGGAGAAAATCCAGGAGGTTCTCCCTCCAGGCGAGATGAGGCCCATTTCCGCTGAGGCGTCTCTAATCACACCTAATCTGGAACTTCCAAAGAGCTGCAACTCAAGAAGTTCCCCGACATACCCGTGAGACCCTCAGCCCTCATCTCGCCTGGAGGGGAGAACCTCCTGGATTTTCTCCCAGGTGCTCGTCAGGGACCTGCTCTGGTGGCCTCAGGAAAGACCAGTCCCCATGCGAATTGCTCGGGGCCTCTCAGGATTCCTCTCCCGTCGATGCCAGGGCCTAAGACATTGTGTGGAGATGGTGCCGGAACCTCAGGATTCCTCCAGTGCTGACAAGGATCTTGAGGGACTTCTGGAGTCTCCCAGGGAAGTCAGTCCTCGTCTCCAGTGGTGGCATGCACGTGCGCTTTCCTCCGAGCTGTAGCAGCAGTGTCACGCTTCCCTTGGTGGATCAAGGGATCTGTGGCTTTCCCTCGAGGATTTCCCACGAGGTTTCCCCACGAGGCTTTCCCACAGGGCTGTCCCACGTGCCACCGTGGTGTGAGTCGATCCTCGGCTTGAAAGTCGAGGCAGTGCAGGGAAAACAGGTTTCCCTGGAATGGACTGAGATATCTGGGGACTCTGGGAATGGTGGCACGACCCTGGAGTTCCTCTCGCCTTTCCTGTGGAGAGCGCCTCCTCTGGAGATGCGACGGGAACCCAGGAATTCTTTCCCGACACACAGTGAAAGGATCCCTCGTCTCGAGCTATGAGGGAGAAAAGGGGCTCCTCTGGATGTGGGCGGGACTCTCGTGCTTCCTCTCGAGTGGAGACGGGTATGTCGGGGAACTTCTTGAGTTGCAGCAAGGGTGTGAAGGACCCTTTGGAAGTTCCAGAGGTTAGGTGTGATTAGCTTCGAGACGCCTCAGCGGAAATGGGCCTCATCTCGCCTGGAGGGGAGAACCTCCTGGATTTTCTCGAGTTGTGGCAGGTGCTCTCGACATACGACGGGGACCTCAGGGACCCGCACTGGTGGCCTCAGGAAGGCCATTCCCATGCGAGTTGCTCGGGGCCCTCTCGGGATACCTGCCCCATCGATGCCGGGGTCTAAGACCTTGTGTGGAGTCGGTGCCGGAACCTGAGGATTCCTCTCCAGTGTGACATGGATCTTGGGGTACTTCTGGAGTCTCCCCAGGGGAGTCAGACATCGACTCGAGTGAGGGCAGGCACGTGCGCTTTCCTCCCGAGCTCTAGCAGCAGTGATACGCTTCTCTTCGCGTGGATCGAGGGATCAGTGGCTTTCCCTCGAGGCTTTCCCACGAGCCTTTCCCACAGGGCTGTCCCACGTGCCACCGTGGTGTGAGTCGATCCTCGGCTTGAAAGTCGAGGCATTGCAGGAAAACAGTTTCCCTGGAATGGACAGAGACATCTGGGTGACTCTGGAATGGTGGCACGAACCTGGATTTCCTCTCGCCTTTCCTGTGGAGAGCGCCTCCTCTTGAGATGCGATGGGAACGCCGGGAATTCTTTCCCGACCACGCAGGAAAGGATCCCTCCTCTCGAACTAGGAGGCGGAATCGGTGCTCCTCTGTATGTGGGCGGGACTCTCGTGCTTCCTCTCCTCTGGAGACGGGTATGTCGGGGAGTTCTTGAGTTGCAGCAAGGGTGTGAAGGAACTTTTGGAAGTTCCACATGTTAGGTGTGATTAGCCTGGATATGGCTCAGCGGAAATGGGCCTCATCTCGCCTGGAGGGAAGAACCACCTGGATTTTCTCCAGTTGAGGCAGGTGCTCACAACTTACGACCGGGACCTCAGGGACCTGCTCTGGTGGCCTCAGGAAAGACCAGTCCCCATGCGAATTGCTCGGGTCCTCTCGGGATTCCTCTCCCGTCGATGCCGAGGCCTAAGACCTTGTGTGGAGATGGTGCCAGAACCTGAGGATTCCTCTCCAGTGCTGACATGGATCTTGGGGTACTTCTGGAGTCTCCCCAGGGGAGTGAGTCCTTGTCTCGAGGGGGCATGCACGTGCGCTTTCCTCCCGAGATGTAGCAGCAGTGTCACGCTTCCCTTCCGTGGATCAAGGGATCTGTGGCTTTCCCTCGAGGCTTTCCCAAGAGGATTTCCCACGAGGCTTTCCGACAGGGCTATCCCACGTGCCACCGTGGTGTGAGTCGATCCTCGCCGTGAAATTCGAGGCAGTGCAGGAAAAACAGTTTACTCTGGAATGGACTGAGACATCTGGGCGACTCTGTGAATGGTGGCACGACCCTGGAGTTCCTCTCGCCTTTCCTGTGGAGAGCGCTTCCCCTTGAAATGCGAGCGGAATGGCGGGTATTATTTCCTGACCAAGCAGGGAAAGGATCCCTCATGTCGAGCTTCGATACCAAAACGGCGTCTCCTCTGGATGTGGGCGGGACCCTCGTGCTTCCTCTCGAGTGGAGACGGGTATGTCGGGGAACTTCTTGAGTTGCAGCAAGGACCCTTTTGAATTTCCAGAGTTTAGGTGTGATGAGCCTCCAGACGCCTCCGAGGAAATGGGCCTCATCTCGCCTGGAGGGGAGAACCTCCTGGATTTTCTAGAGTTGGGCAGGGTCTCTCGAGTTACGACAGGGACCTCAGGGACCCGCTCTGGTGGCCTCAGGAAAGGCCAGTGCCCATGGGAGTTGCAAGAGAGCCTTTCGGGATTCCTCTCCCGTCAATGCCGGGGCCTAAGACCTTGTGTGGAGTCGATGCCGGAACCTGAGGATTCCTCTCCAGTGCTGACATGGATCTTGGGGTACTTCTGGAGTCTCCCAGGGGAGTCAGACCTCGACTCGAGTGGGGGCAGGAACGTGCGCTTTCCTCCCGAGCTCCTGCAGGAGTGTTACGCTTCCCTTCACGTGGATCAAGGGAGCAGTGGCTTTCCCTCGATGCTTTCCCACGAGGCTTTCCCACAGGGCTGTCCCACGTGCCACCGTGGTGAGAGTCGATCCTCGGCTTGAAAGTCGAGGCAGTGCAGGGAAAACAGTTTTCCCTGGAATGGACTGAGACATCTGGGGGACTGTGGGAATGGTGGCACGACGCTGGAGTTCCTCTCGCCTTTCCTGAGGAGAGCGCCTCCTCTTGAGATGCGACGGGAACGCCGGGAATTCTTTCCCAACCACGCAGCGAAAGCATCCCACCTCTCGAGCTATGAGGCGGAAACGGGGCTCATCTGGATGTGGGCAGGACTCCTGTGCTTCCTCTCGAGTGGAGACGGGTATGTCGGGGAACTTCTTGAGTTGCAGCGAGGGTGTGAACGACGCTTTGGAAGTTCCAGATGTTAGGTGTGATTAGCCCCAAGACGCCTCAGCGGAAATGGGCCTCATCTCGCCTGGAGGGGAGAACCTCCTGGATTTTCTCCAGAGTCAGGTGCTCACAACTTACGACCGGGACCTCAGGGACCTGCTCTGGTGACCTCAGGAAAGACCAGTCCCCATGCGAATTGCTCGGGGCCTCTCAGGATTCCTCTCCCGTCGATGCCAGGGCCTAAGACATTGTGTGGAGATGGTGCCGGAACCTCAGGATTCCTCTCCAGTGCTGACAAGGATCTTGAGGGACTTCTGGAGTCTCCCAGGGAAGTCAGTCCTCGTCTCCAGTGGTGGCATGCACGTGCGCTTTCCTCCGGAGCTGTAGCAGCAGTGTCACGCTTCCCTTGGTGTGGATCAAGGGATCTGTGGCTTTCCCTCGAGGATTTCCCACGAGGTTTTCCCACGAGGCTTTCCCACAGGGCTGTCCCACGTGCCACCGTGGTGTGAGTCGATCCTCGGCTTGAAAGTCGAGGCAGTGCAGGGAAAACAGGTTTCCCTGGAATGGACTGAGATATCTGGGGGACTCTGGGAATGGTGGCACGACCCTGGAGTTCCTCTCGCCTTTCCTGTGGAGAGCGCCTCCTCTGGAGATGCGACGGGAACCCCAGGAATTCTTTCCCGACACACAGTGAAAGGATCCCTCGTCTCGAGCTATGAGGGAGAAAAGGGGCTCCTCTGGATGTGGGCGGGACTCTCGTGCTTCCTCTCGAGTGGAGACGGGTATGTCGGGGAACTTCTTGAGTTGCAGCAAGGGTGTGAAGGACCCTTTGGAAGTTCCAGAGGTTAGGTGTGATTAGCTTCGAGACGCCTCAGCGGAAATGGGCTCATCCTCGACTGGAGGGGAGAACTCTGGATTTTACCGAGTTTTGTGGTAGGTGCCTCTCGAGTT
>NW_017205727.1:0-5167 GCF_001704415.2 Capra hircus
AACTCGCAAGTCGACTGGCATTTCCTGAGTGGACCAGAGCGGGTTACATAAGTCCCGGTCGTAACTGGAGAGCACCTGCTGAAACTCGAGAAAATCCAGGAGGTTCTCCCCTGCAGGCGAGATGAGGCCCATTTCCGCTGAGGCGTCTCGAGTCTAATCACACCTAACCTCTGGAAGTTCCAAAGGGCCCTTCACACCCTTGCTGCAACTCAAGAAGTTCCCCGACATACCCGTCTCCACACGAGAGGAAGCACCAGAGACCCGCCCACATCCAGAGGAGCCCCGTTTCCGCCTGAGAGCTCGAGAGGAGGGATCCTTTCCCTGCGTAGTCAGGAAAGCATTCCTGGCGTTCCTGGCGCATCTCAAGAGGAGGCGCTCTCCACAGGAAAGGCGAGAGGAACTCCAGGGTCGCCACCATTCCCAGAGTCCCCCAGATGTCTCAGTCCATTTCAGGGAAACCTGATTTCCCTGCACTGCCTCGAATTTCTAGCCGAAGATCGACTCACACCACGATGGCACATGAAACAGCCCTGTGGGAAAGCCTCGTGGGAAAGCCAGGAGGGAAAGCCACAGATCCCTTGATCCATGCAAAGGGAAGCGTGACACTGCTGCTACAGCTCGGGAGGAAAGCGCACGTTCATGCCCCACACAAGACGACGACTAACTCCCCTTGGGAGACTCCAGAAGTACCCCAAGATCCATGTCCACACTGGAGAGGAATCCTCAGGTTCCGGCACTGACTCCACACAAGGTCTTAGGCCCCGGCATCCAAGGGAGAGGAATCCTGAGAGGCCCCCGAGCAACTCGCATGGCGCCTGGCCTTTCCTGAGGCCACCAGAGCGGGTCCCTGAGGTCCCCGTCGTAAGTCGAGAGCACCTGCCGCAACTCGAGAAAATCCATTAGGTTCTCCCCTCCAGGCGAGATGAGGCCCATTTCCGCTGAGGCGTCTCGACGCTAATCACACCTAACCTCTGGAACTTCCAAAGGGTCCTTCACACCTAGCTGCAACTCAAGAGGTTCCACGAGAGACACGTCGCCACTCCATAGGAATCAACAGGGTACCACCCACATCCAGAGGAGCCCCAATTCCCCCTCCTGGCTCAAGATGAGGGATCCTTTCCCTGATTGGCCGGGAAAAATTCCTGTCGTACCTGTCGCATCTCAAGAGGAGGCACGCTCCACAAAAAGGTGAGAGGAACTCCAGGGTCGTTCCACCATTCCAAGAGTCCCCCAGATGTCTCAGTCCTTTCCAGAGGAACTTGTTTACCCTGCACTGCCTCGACGTTCACGCGGAGGACCGACACACGATGGTGGCACGTGGGACAGCCTTGTTCGTGGGAAGCCGGAAAGCCTCGTGGGAAAGCCTCGTGGGAAAGCCTCGAGGGAAAGCCACAGATCCCTTGATCCACGCGAATGGAAGCGATCCTCGGCTTGAAAGTCGAAGCAATGCATGGAAAACAGGTTTCCCTGGAATGGACTGAGACATCTGGGGGACTCTGGGAATGTGGCACGACCCTGGAGTTCCTCTCGCCTTTCCTGTGGAGAGCTCCTCCTCTTGAGATGCGACGACGAGAACGCCCGGAATTCTTTCCCGACCACGCAGGGAAAGGATCCCTCCTCTCGAGCTAGCAGGCGGAAACGGGGCACCTCTGCATGTGGGCGAGACTCTCGTGCTTCCTCTCGAGTGTAGACGGGTATGTCGGGGAACTTCCTGAGTTGCAGCAACGGTGTGAAGGACCCTTTGGAAGTTCCAGATGTGAGATGTGATTAGCCTCCAGACGCCTCAGCGGAAATGGGCCTCATCTCCCCCTGCAGGGGAGAACCTCCTGGATTTTCTCGAGTTACGGCAGGTGCTCTCGACTTACGACGGGGACCTCAGGAACCCGCTCTTGTGGTCTCAGGAAAGGCCAGTCCCCATGCGAGTTGTTCGGAGGCCTCTCGGGAATCCTCTCCCGTCGATGCCGGCGCCTAAGATCTTGTGTGGAGTCGGTGCCGGAACCTGAGGATTCCTCTCCAGTGCTGACATGGATCTTGGTGTACTTCTGGAGTTCCCCCAGGGGTGTCAGTCGTTGTGTCGACTGGGGGCATGCACGAGCGCTTTCTTTCCGAGCTGTAGCAGCATGGTCGCGCTTCCCTTCACGTGGATCAAGGGATGTGTGGCTTTCCCTCGAGGCTTTCCCACGAGGCTTTACAATGAGGCTTTCCCACGGGCTGTCCCACGTGCCACCGTGGTGTGAGTCGATCCTCGGCTGGAAAGTCGAGGCAGTGCAGGGAAAAGAGGTTTCCCTGGAATGGACTGAGAGATCTGGGGGACTCTGGGAATGGTGGCACGACCCTGGAGTTCGTCTCGCCTTTCCTGTGGAGAGCGCCTCCTCTTGAGATGCCATGGGAACACGGGGAATTCTTTCCCGACCACACAGGGAAAGGATCCCTCCTCTCGAGCTAAGAGGCGGAAACGAGGCTCCTCTGGATGTGGGAGGGACTCTCGTGCTTCCTCTTGAGGGGAGACGGGTATGTCGGGGAACTTCTTGAGTTGCAGCAAGGGGTGTGAAGGACCCTTTGGAAGTTCCAGAGGTTAGGTGAGATTTGCCTGGAGACGCCTCAGCGGAAATGGGCCTCATCTCGCCTGGAGGGGAGAACCTCCTGGATTTGCTCGAGTTGAAGCAGGTGCTCTCGACTTACAATGGGGACCTCAGGGACCCGCTCTGGTGGCCTCAAAAGGCCAGTCCCCATTCGAGTTGCTCGGGGGCCTCTCGGGATTCCTCTCCCGTCGATGCCGGGGCTTAAGAACTTGTGTGGAGTCGGTGCCGGAACCTGAGGTTTCCTCTCCAGTGCTGACATGGATCTTGGGGTATTTCTGGAGTCTCCCCAGGGGAGTCAGTCCTCGTCTCGAATGGGGGCATGCACGAGCGTTTTCCTCCCGACGTGTAGCAGCAGTGTCGCGCTTCCCTTCGCGTGTATCAAGGGATCTGTGGCTTCCCCCTCGAGGCTTTCCCACGACGCTTTACCAAAGGGCTGTCCCACGTGCCACCGTGGTGTCAGTCGATCCTCGGCTTGAAAGTCGAGGCAGTGCAGGGAAAACAGGATTTCCTAGAATGGACTGAGACATCTGGGGGACTCTGGGAATGGTGGCACGAACCTGGAGTTCCTCTTGTGTTTCCTGTGGAGAGCGCCTCCTCTTGAGTAGCGACGGGAACGCCGGGAATTCTTTCCCGACCACCCAGGGAAAGGATCCCTCCTCTCGAGCTAGGAGGCAGAAAGGCACTCCTCTGGATTTGGGCGGAACTCTCGGGCTTCCTCTCGAGTGGAAACGGTTAGGTTGGGGAACTTCTTGAGTTACAGCAAGGGTGTGAAGGACCCTTTGCAAGTTCCAGATGTTAGATGTGATTAGCCTCGAGACGCCTCAGCGGAAATGGGCCTCATCTCGTCTGGAGGGGACAACCTCCTGGATTTTCTCGAGTTGTGGCAGGTGCTCTCGACTTACAACAGGCACCTCAGGGACCTGCTCTGGTGGCCTCAGGAAAGGCCAGTCCCCATGCGAGTTGCTCGGGGGCCTCTCGGGATTCCTCTCCCGTCGATGCCAGGGCCTAAGATCTTGTGTGGAGTGGGTGCTGGAACATGAGGATTCCTCTCCAGTCCTGACATGGATCTTGGGGTACTTCTGGAGTCTCCCCAGGGGAGACAGTCCTCGTCTCGAGTGGGGGTATGCATGTGCGATTTCCTCCCGAGCTCTAACAGCAGTTTCACACTTCCCTTCGTGTGGATCAAGGGATTTGTGGCTTTCCCTCGAGGCTTTTCCCACGAGGCTTTCCCACGAGGCTTTCCCACGAGGCTTTCCCACGAGGCTTTCCCTCGAGGCTTTCCACGAGGCTTTCCCTCGAGGCTTTCCCACAGGCTTTCCCACGAGGCTTTCCCTTCCCACGACGCTTTACCAAAGGGCTATCCCACGTGCCACCGAGGTGTGAGTTGATCCTCAGCTTGAAAGTCGAGGCAGTGCAGGGAAAACAGGTTTCCCTGGAATGGACTGAGAAATCTGGGGTCTCTGGGAATGGTTTCACGACCCTGGAGTTCCTCTCGCTTTTCCTGTGGAGAGCGCCTCCTCTTGAGATGCGACGGGAACACTGGGAATTCTTTCCCGACCACGCAGGGAAAGGATCCCTCCTCTCGAGCTAGGAGGCGGAAACGGGCTCCTCTGGATGTGGCGGGACTCTCGTGCTTCCTCTCGAGTGGAGACGGGTATGTCGGGGAACTTCTTAGTTTGCAGCAAGGGTGTGAAAGACCCTTTGGAATTTCCAGAGGTTAGGTATGATTAGCCTCGAGAAGCTTCAGGGCAAATGGCCTCATCTCGCCTGGAGGGGAGAACCTCCTGGATTTTCTCGAGTTGCGGCAGGTGGTCTCGACTTACGACCGGAACCTCAGGGACCCGCTCTGGTGGCCTCAGGAAAGGCCAGTCCCCATGCGAGTTGCTCGGGTGCCTCTCGGGAATCCTCTCCTTCGATGCTGGGGCCTAAGACCTTGCGTGGAGTCGGTGCCGGAACCTGAGTATCCTCTATAGTGCTGACATGGATCTTGGGTACTTCTGGAGTCTCCCCAGGAGAGTCAGTCCTCGTCTGAATGGGGGCATGCACGTGTGCTTTCCTCCCGAGCTTTAGCAGCAGTGTCGCGCTTCCTTCGAGTGGATCAAGGGATATGTGGCTTTCCCTCGAGGCTTTCCACGAGGCTTTCCCACAGGGCTGTCCCACGTGCCACTGTGGTGTGAGTCGATCCTTGGCTTGAAAGTCGAGGAAGTGCAGGGAAAACAGGTTTCCCTGGAATGGACTGAGATATGGGGGTATCTGGGAATGGTGGCAAGACCCTGGAGTTCCTCTCGCCTTTCCTGTGGAGAGCGCCTCCTCTTGAGATGCGACGGGAACCCGGGAATTCTTTCCCCCCATGCAGGAAAGGATGCCTCTCTCGAGAAAGGATGCGGAAACGGGTCTCCTCTGGATGTGGGGACTCTCGTGCTTCCTCTCGAGTGGAGACGGGTATGTCGGGGAACTTCTTGAGTTGCAGCAAGGGTGTGAAGGACCCTTTGGAAGTTCCAGATGTTAGATGTGAGTTGCAACAAGGGTGTGAAGGACCCTTTGTAAGTTCGCAGATGTTAGATGTGATTAGCCTCGAGACGCCT
>NW_017205728.1:0-5166 GCF_001704415.2 Capra hircus
TGAGTCGATCCTCGGCTTGAAAGTCGAGGCAGTGCAGGGAAAAAGTGTTTCCCGGGAATGGACTGAGACATCTGGGGGACTCTGGAATGGTGGCACGACCCTGGAGTTCCTCTCGCATTTCCTGTGGAGAGCGCCTCCTCTTGAGATGCGAGGGAACGCCGGGAATTCATTGACGACCACGCAGGGAAAGGATCCCTCCTCTCCAGCTAGGAGGCGGAAAACGGGGCTCCTCTGGATGTGGGCGTGACTCTCGTGCTTCCTCTCGAGTGGAGACAGGTATGTCGGGAACTTCTTGAGTTGCAGCAAGGGTGTGAAGGACCCTTTGGAAGTTCAAGATGTTAGATGTGATTAGTCTCGAGACCCCTCAGTGGAAATGGTCCTCATCTCGCCGGGAGGGGAGAACCTCCTGGATTTTGTCGAGTTGCGGAAGGTGCTCTCTCGACTTACTACAGGGACCTCAGGGACCCGCCCTGGGGGCCTCAGGATAGGCCAGTCCCCATGGAAGTTGCTCAGGGCTTCTCGGGATAACACTCCCGTCGATGCCGGAGCCTAAGACCTTGTGTGGTGTCGGTGCGGAACCTGAGGATTTCCTCTCCAGTGCTGACATGGATCTTGGGGTACTTCTGGAGTCTCCCCAGCGGAGTCAGTCCTCGTATCTAGTTGGGGCATGCACGTGCTCTTTCCTCCCGAGCTAGTAGCAGCGTGTCACTATACCCGTCGAGTGGATTAAGGGATCTGTGGCTTCCTTCGAGGCTTTCCTATGAGTCTTTCCCACGAGGCTTTCCCACAGGGCTGTCCCACGTGCCACCGTGGTGTGAGTCGATACTCGGCCTTGAAAGTCGAGGCAGTGCAGGGAAAACAGATTTCCCTAGAATGTACTGAAAACATCTGGGGGACTCTGGGAATGGTGGCACGACCCTGGAGTTCTCTCGCCTTTCCTGTGGAGAGCGCCTCTCTTTGAGATGCGACGGGAACGTCGGGAATTCTTTCCCGACCACGCCGGGAAAGGATCCCTCCTCTCGAGCTAGGAGGCAGAATGGGGCTCCTCTGGATGAAGGCGCGGGACTCTCGTGCTTCCTCTCGAGTGGGAGACAGGTATGTCGGGGAACTTCTTGAGTTGCAGCAAGGGTGTGAAGGACCCTTTGGAAGTTCCAGATATTAGATGTGATTAGCCTCGAGAAGCCTCAGCGGAAATGGGCCTCATCTCGCCTGGAGGGGAGAACCTCCTGGATTTTATCGAGTTGCGGCAGGTGCTCTCGACTTACGATGGGGACCTCAGGGACCCGCTCTGGTGGCCTCAGGAAAGGCCAGTCCCATTGCGAGTTGCCCTTGGGCCTCTCGGATTCCTCTCCCGTAGATGCTGGGGCCTAAGACCATCTGTGGAGTCGGTGCCGGAACCTGAGAATTCCTCTCCAGTGCTGACATGGATTCTTTGGGTACTTCTGGAGTCTCCCCAGGACAGTCAGTCCTCTACTCGGTGGGGGGCATGCACATGCGTTTTCCTCCCGAGCTTTAGCAGCAGTGTCACGCTTACCTTTCGCGTGGATCAAGGGATCTGTGGCTTTCCTCGAGGCTTTCCACGAGGCTTTCCCGCAAGGCTTTCCGCAGGGCTGTCCCACGTGCCACCGTGGTGTGAGTTGACCCTCGGCTTGAAAGTCAAGGCAGTGCAGGGAAAACAGGGATCCCTTGAATGGACTGAGACATCTGGGGGACTCGGAATGGTGGTGGCACGACCCTGGAGTTCCTCTCGCCTTTCCTGTGGAGAGCGCCTCCTCTGAGATGCGAGGGGAAAGGCCGGGAATTCTTTCCCGACCACGCAGGGAAAGGATCCCTCCTCTCAAGCTAGGAGGCAGAAACGGGGCTCCTCTGGATGTGGGGGCACTCTCTGCTTCCTCTCAAGTGGAGACGGGTATGTCGGGGAACTTCTTGAGTTGCAGCAAGGGTGTAAAGGACCCTTTGGAAGTTCCAGAGTTTAGGTCTGATTAGCTCGAGACGCCTCAGCGGAAATGGGCCTCATCTCGCCTGGAGGGGAGAACCTCCTGGATTTTCTCGAGTTGCGGCAGGTGCTCTCGACTTACGACGGGGACCTCAGGGACCCGCTCTGGTCGCCTCAGGAAAGGCCAGTTCCCATGCGAGTTGCATGGGGGGCCTCTCGGGATTCCTCTTTCGTCGATGCCGGTGCCTAAGACCTTGTGTATAGTCGGGTGCCGGAACCTGAGGATTCCTCTCCAGCTGCTGACATGGATCTTGGGGTACTTCTGGAGTCTCCCCAGGGGAGTCAGTCCTCGTCTCGAGGGGGCATGGATGTGCGCTTTCCTCCCCAGCTGTAGCAGCAGTGTCACGCTTCTTCGCGTGGATCAAGGGATCTGTGTCTTTCGCACGAGGCTTTCCCACAGGGCTGTCCCACGTGCCACTGTGGTGTGAGTTGATCCTCGGCTTGAAATCGGCAGTGCAGGAAAACAGGTTTCCCTGGAATGGACTGAGACATCTGGGGGACTCTGGGAATGGTGGCACGACCCTGGAGTTCCTCTCGCCTTTCCTGTGGAGAGCGCCTCCTCTTGAGATGCGACAGAAACGCCGGGAATTCTTTCCCGAACACGCAGGGAAAGGATCCCTCCTCTCGAGCTAGGAGGCGTAAACGGGGCTTCTCTGGATGAGGGCGGGACTCTCGTGTTTCCCCTCGAGTGGAGACGGGTATGTCGGGGAACTTCTTGAGTTGCAGCAAGGGGTGTGAAGGACCCTTTGTAAGTTCCAGAGGTTAGGTGTGATTAGCCTCGAGACGCCTCTGCGGAAATGGGCCTCATCTCGCCTGGAGCAGCGAACCTCCTGGATTTTCTCGAGTTGCGGCAGGTGCTCTCGACTTACGACGGGGACTCAGGGACCCGCTCTGTTGGCCTCAGGAAAGGCCAGTCCCCATGCGAGTTGCTCGGGGGCCTCTCGGGATTCCTCTCCCGTCGATGCGGGGCCTAAGACCTTGTGTGGAATCGCTGCCGAAACCTGAGGATACCTCTCCGTGCTGACATGGATTTTGGGGTACTTTTGAGTCTCCAGAGGGGAGTCAGTCCTCGTCTCGAATTGGGGCATTCACGTGCGATTTCCTCTCGAGCTGTAGCAGCAGTGTCACGCTTCTCTTCCCGTGGATCAAGGGATCTGTGGCTTTCCCTCGAGGCTTGCCCACGAGGCTTTCCCACAGGGTTGTCCCACAAGCCACCGTGGTGTGAGTCGATCCTCGGCTTGAAAGTCGTGGCAGTCAGGGAAAACAGGTTTCCCTGGAATGAACTGAGACATCTGGGGATTCTGGAATGGTGGCACGACCCTGGAGTTCCTCTCGCCTTTCCTGTGGAGAGCGCCTCTTCTTGAGATGCACGGGAACGCGGGAATTCTTTCCCGACCACGCAGGGAAAGGATCCCTCCTCTCGATCTGGGAGGCGGAAACGGGGCTTCTCTGGATGAGGGCGGGACTCTCGTGATTCCTTTCGAGTGGAGACGGGTATGTCGGGGAACTTCTTGAGTTGCAGCAAGGGTGTGAAGGACCCTTTGGAAGTTCCAGAGGTTAGGTGTGATTAGCCTCGAGACGCCTCAGCGGAAATGGGCCTCATGAGAACCTCCTGGATCTCGCCCTCTCCTGGATTTTCTCGAGTAGCGGCAGGTGCTCTCGACTTATGACGGGGACCTCAGGGACCCGCTCTGGTGGCCTCAGGAAAGGCCAGTCCCCATGCGAGTTGCTCGGGGGGCCTCTCGGGATTCCTTCTCCGTCGATGCCGGGGCCTAAGCCTGCCGGGAGCCAGTATGAGGAAGCCCGCCCGTGACAAGTTTATGAGGAAGGAAGCTGACATAAGCAAGGCGTGCTCAGAGTTCAGGAACCCCTCTGGAAATTTTTTAAGCATGTACCCCAACAAAATCTGCGGTTTTTGTGCTCTGCTTTTTCACTCTTCTGACCTTTTCTGGAAAAAGTCAATTCAGGGCGTTAGTCTTCTGCATTTGAAAGAGTGTTTTCAATCCAAAAACCCTCTGATGGCTTTCTAGCCTGCCTGTAGGACTCGTACAGCTGCGCTTGTGATTGTTTGAGGCCTCCTGACCGCAGGAGGCACAGGAAGCTTAAAACATCCTAGGAATGCAGGAGCTTCCGAGGAGTCAAAAGCTTTAGAATAGGACTGATTAAAAGTTTCATTTTTTGGGTCAATGCTTGCTGCCAAATTTTCATATCCTTTATTTTTAGATATAGTTGGTATATAGAAAAACAAGTAGTAGACCTGGTATTAGCAACATTAGATCTTTGAGTTAAGTACCTTCTTTTGTTATAACCACTGCACCTTTGTTCTATAGAGATGTAACTTTAATGCTTTAAGGAGATGCAGATTAAAGAAAAACACTTCAGGGGAAACAAAATTAACATTCATTAAGGAAGAGAGCCAAAAAGTGTTAACAAGCCTCTTGGCCAGAAGATAATGTAAATCACCTGAGACCTTTTGTATACAAAATGATATACAGAAGAATCTGGGTTGTGAACGCTACATAATTTTGTGTTATCCATTGATCTCCATGTTTTATCAAAAGTATAAAAGGCCTTCTGAACAATAAAGGAGGAGGCCAGGGGCCGGGGGCCAGATTCTCTCGGACCAGCTTCTTGAACTAGTCTCTCAGCCTGGTTTCTTGGGACTCTGGCTCCCCCGTGTCTTTCTCTCTCTTTCTTCTTCTCTACCTTTCGTTCTCTCTGCTCTTTACTTTAACTTCAGGCTGAATCTCCACCTGGAGTGCGGAGGCTCGCCAGGTCTACTTACTTGCCCGGCTGTTAAGACCCGCACGAAAGGGAGCTTAAGGCGAGGCACCCTTAGATATTCAAGCGGGGCGCCTGGCCCAACGTAGGTGGTGCAAATTCCTTGTCTGGAATTTTATTGGCCTTCCGCGTAAACCAAGCTATTCAGCCCTCTTCCTCCACTTAATCTTCTTACTACACTATAGTTTCCTAATCTAATATTACATTAATAAATAAACAAGTCTTTCCACGCCAACGCCGACCACCTTTCGAATTCCCTGGATCACCCGGGCTGGACCCCGGCATAAGACCTTGTGTGGAGTCGGTGCCGGAAGCTGAGGATTCCTCTCCAGTGCTGACATGGATCTTGGGGTACTTCTGAAGTCTCCCCAGGGGAGTCAGTCTTCGTC
>NW_017205729.1:0-5166 GCF_001704415.2 Capra hircus
GGCCCATTTCCGCTGAGGCGTCTCGAGGCTAATCACACCTAAAGCTCTGGAACTTCCAAAGGGTCCTTCACACCCTTGCTGCAACTCAAGAAGTTCCCCAACATACCCGTCTCCACTCGAGAGGAAGCACGAGAGTCCCGCCCACATCCAGAGGAGCCCCGGTTCCGCCTCCTAGCTCCAGAGTGGGATCCTTTCGCTGCGTGGTCGGAAAGAATTCCCGGCGTTCCCGTCGCATCTCAAGAGGGAGGCGCTCTCCACAGGAAAGGCGAGAGTAACTCCAGGGTCATGCTACCATTCCCAGAGTCCCCAGATGTCTCAGTCCATTCCAGGAAACCTGTTTTCCCTGCACTGCCTCGACTTTCAAGCCGAGGATCGACTCACATCACGGTGCACGTGGGACAGCCCTGGGAAAGCCTCGTGGGAAAGCCTCGAGGGAAAGCCGCAGATCCCTTGATCCACGCGAAGGGAAGCGTGACACTGCTGCTACAGCTCGGGAGTAATGCGCACGTGCATGCCCCCACTCGAGACGAGGACTGCCTCCCCTGGGGAGACTCCAGAAGTAGCCCAAGATCCATGTCAGCACTGGGAGAGGAATCCTCACGTTCCGGCACCGACTCCAAGCAAGGTCTTAGGCTCCGGCATCGACGGGAGAGGAATCCGAGAGGCCCCCGAGCAACTCGCATGGGGACTGGCCTTTCTTGAGGCCACCAGAGCGGGTCCCTGAGGTCCCTGTCGTAAGTCGAGAGCACCTGCCGCAACTCGAGAAAATGCAGGAGGTTCTACCGTAGAGGCAAGATGAGGCCCATTTCCGCTGAGGCATCTGGAGGCTAATCACATCTAACATCTGGAACTTCCAAAGGGGTCCTTCACACCCTTGCTGCAACTCATGAAGTTCCCCGACATTCCCGTCTCCACTCGAGGAAGCACGAGAGTCCTGCCCACATCCAGAGGAGACCCGTTTCCGCCTCCTAGCTCAGAGGAGGGATCCTTTCCCTGCGTGGTTGGAAAGAATTCCCCGCGTTCCCGTCTCATCTCAATAGGAGGCGCTCTCCACAGGAAAGGCGAGAGGAACTCCAGGGTCGTGCCACCATTCCAGAGTCCCCCAGATATCTCAGTCCATTCCAGGGAAACCTGTTTTCCCTGCACTGCCTCGACTTTCAAGCCGAGGATCCACTCACACCACGGTGGCACGTGGGACAGCCCTGTGGGAAAGCCTCGTGGGAAAGCCACCGATCCCTTGATCCACGCGAAGGGAAGCGAGACACTGCTGCTACTGCTCGGAGGAAAGCGCTCGTGCATGCCCCCAATCGAGACGAGGACTGACTCCCCTGGGAGACTCCAGAAGTACCCCAAGATCCATGTGGGCACTGGAGAGGAATCCTCAGGTTCCGGAACAGACTCCTCACAAGGTCTTACGCCCCGGCATTGAGGGGAGAGGAATCCCGAGAGGCCCGCGAGCAACTCGCATGGGGACTGGCCTTTCCTGAGGCCACCAGAGCGGGTCCCTGAGGTCCCCGTCGTAAGTCGAGAGCAGCTGCCGCAACTCGAAAAAATCCAGGAGTTCTCCCCTCCAGGCGAGATGAGCCCATTTCCTGATGAGGGTTTCGGTCAAAGGTCTTCACACCCTTGCTGCAACTCAAGAAGTTCCCCCGACATACCCGTCTCCACTCGAGAGGAAGCACGAGAGTCCCGGGCACATCCAGAGGAGCCCCGTTTCTGCCTCCTAGCTCGAGAGAGGGATCCTTTCCCTGCGTGGTCGGGAAAGAATTCCCGGTGTTCCCGTCGAATCTCAAGAGGAGGCGCTCTCCACAGGAAAGGCGAGAGGAACTCCAGGGTCGTGCCACCATTCCCAGAGTCCCCCAGATGCTCAGTCCATAACAGGGAAACCAGTTTCCCAGCACTGCCTCGACTTTCAAGCCAAGGACGACTCACAACACGGTGGCACGTGAGACAGCCCAGTGGGTAAACGTCGTGGAAAGCCTCGTGGCAAAGCCTCGTGAGAAAGCCTCCACGGAAAGCCACAGATTCCTGGATCCACGCGAAGGAAGGGTGACACTGATGCTACAGCTCTGGAGGAAATTGCACGTGCATGCATCCACTAGAGACGAGGACTGACTCACCTGGAGACTCCAGAAGTACCCCAAGGTCCATGTAAGCACTGGAGAGGTTTTCTCAGGTTCCGGCACCGACTCCACACAAGGTATAAGGCGCCCGGCATCGACGGGAGAGGAATCCGAGAGGCCCCCGAGCAACTCGCATGGTGACTGGCCTTTCCTGAGGCCACCAGAGCGGTCCCTGAGGACCCCGTCTTAAGTCCACAGCACCTGCCGCAACTCGAGAAAATTCAGGAGTTCTCCCCTTCAGGCGACATGAGGCCCATTTGTGCTGAGGCGTCTCGAGACTAATCACACCTAACCTCTGGAACTTCCAAGCGTCTTTCACACCCTTGCTGCAACTCAAGAAGTTCCTCGACATACCCGTTTCCCCTCGAGAGGAAGCACGAGAGTCCCGCCCACATCCAGAGGAGCCCCGTTTCCGCCTCATAGTTCCAGAGAGGGATCCTTTCCATACGTGGTCGGGTAAGTATTCCTGGCGTTCCCGTCGCATCTCAAGAGGAGCGCGCTCTCCACAGGAAAGGCGAGAGGAACTCCAGGTCGTGCCACCATTCCAGAGTCCCCCAGATGCTCAGTCCAAGCCAGGGAAACCAGTTTTCCCTGCACTGCCTCGACTTTCAAGCGCAGGATCGACTCATACAACGGTGGCACGTGAGACAGCCCTGTGGGAAAGCCTCGTGGGAAAGCCTCATGGGAAAGCCTCGAGGTAAACCCCAACCCTTGATCCACAAGAAGGGAAGCGTGACACTCCTGCTACAGCTCGGGAGCGCACGTGCATGCCCCACTCGAGACGAGGACTGACTCCCCTGGGAGACTCCAGAAGTACCCCAAGATCCATGTCAGCACTGGAGAGGAATCCTCAGGTTCCAGCACCGACTCCCACACAAGATCTTAGGCCCCGGCATCGAGGGAAGAGGAATCCGAGAGGCCCCCGAGCAAACTCCCATGGGGACTGGCCTTTCATGAGGCCACCAGCGCGGGTCCATCAGGTCCCCTTCGTAAGTCGAGAGCACCTGCCGCAACTTGAGAAAATTCAGGAGGTTCTCCCCTCCAGGTGAGATGAGGCCCATTTCCGCTGAGGCGTCTCGAGGCTAATCACACCTAAGCTCTGGAACTTCCAAAGGGTCCTTCACACCCTTGCTGCAACTCAAGAAGTTCCCCAACATACCCGTCTCCACTCGAGAGGAAGCACGAGAGTCCCGCCCACATCCAGAGGAGCCCCGTTTCCGCCTCCTAGCTCCAGGGTGGGATCCTTTCGCTGCGTGGTCGGAAAGAATTCCCGGCGTTCCCGTCGCATCTCAAGAGGAGGCGCTCTCCACAGGAAAGCGAGAGTAACTCCAGGTCATGCTACCATTCCCAGAGTCCCCCAGATGTCTCAGTCCATTCCAGGGAAACCTGTTTTCCCTGCACTGCCTCGACTTTCAAGCCGAGGATCGACTCACATCACGGGCACGTGGACAGCCCTGTGGGAAAGCCTCGTGGAAAGCCTCGAGGAAAGCCGCAGATCCCTTGATCCACGCGAAGGAAGCGTGACACTGCTGCTACAGCTCGGAGTAATGCGCACGTGCATGCCCCCACTCGAGACGAGGACTGCCTCCCCTGGGGAGACTCCAGAAGTAGCCCAAGATCCATGTCAGCACTGGAGAGGAATCCTCACGTTCCGGCACCGACTCCAAGCAAGGTCTTAGGCTCCGGCATCGACGGGAGAGGAATCCCGAGAGGCCCCCGAGCAACTCGCATGGGACTGGCCTTTCTTGAGGCCACCAGAGCGGGTCCCTGAGGTCCCTGTCGTAAGTCGAGAGCACCTGCCGCAACTCGAGAAAATGCAGGAGGTTCTACCTAGAGGCAAGATGAGGCCCATTTCCGCTGAGCATCTGGAGGCTAATCACATCTAACATCTGGAACTTCCAAAGGGTCCTTCACACCCTTGCTGCAACTCATGAAGTTCCCCGACATTCCCGTCTCCACTCGAGGAAGCACGAGAGTCCTGCCCACATCCAGAGGAGACCCGTTTCCGCCTCCTAGCTCCAGAGGAGGGATCCTTTCCCTGCGTGGTTGGAAAGAATTCCCCGCGTTCCCGTCTCATCTCAATAGGAGGCGCTCTCCACAGGAAAGCGAGAGGAACTCCAGGTCGTGCCACCATTCCCAGAGTCCCCCAGATATCTCAGTCCATTCCAGGGAAACCTGTTTTCCCTGCACTGCCTCGACTTTCAAGCCGAGGATCCACTCACACCACGGTGGCACGTGGGACAGCCCTGTGGAAAGCCTCGTGGGAAAGCCACCGATCCCTTGATCCACGCGAAGGGAAGCGAGACACTGCTGCTACTGCTCGGGAGGAAAGCGCTCGTGCATGCCCCCAATCGAGACGAGGACTGACTCCCCTGGGGAGACTCCAGAAGTACCCCAAGATCCATGTGGCACTGGAGAGGAATCCTCAGGTTCCGAACGACTCCTCACAAGGTCTTACGCCCCGGCATTGAGGGAGAGGAATCCGAGAGGCCCGCGAGCAACTCGCATGGGGACTGGCCTTTCCTGAGGCCACCAGAGCGGGTCCCTGAGGTCCCCGTCGTAAGTCGAGAGCAGCTGCCGCAACTCGAAAAAATCCAGGAGGTTCTCCCCTCCAGGCGAGATGAGGCCCATTTCCGCTGAGGCGTCTTGAGGCTAACACATCTAACATCTGGAACTTCCAAAGGGTCCTTCACACCCTTGCTGCAACTCAAGAAGTTCCCCGACATACCCCGTCTCCACTCGAGAGGAAGCACGAGAGTCCCGGGCACATCCAGAGGAGCCCCGTTTCTGCCTCCTAGCTCGAGAGAGGGATCCTTTCCCTGCGTGGTCGGGAAAGAATTCCCGGTGTTCCCGTCGAATCTCAAGAGGAGGCGCTCTCCACAGGAAAGGCGAGAGGAACTCCAGGGTCGTGCCACCATTCCCAGAGTCCCCCAGATGCTCAGTCCATAACAGGAAACCAGTTTCCCAGCACTGCCTCGACTTTCAAGCCAAGGACGACTCACAACACGGTGGCACGTGCAGACAGCCCAGTGGGTAAACTCGT
>NW_017205730.1:0-5166 GCF_001704415.2 Capra hircus
CCACTCGAGAGGAAGCACGAGAGTCCCGCCACATCCAGAGGAGCCCCGTTTCCGCCTCCTAGCTCGAGAGGAGGGATCCTTTCCCTGCATGATCGGGAAAGAATTCCCGGCGTTTCCGTCTCATCTCAAGAGGAGGCGCTCTCCACAGGAAAGGCGAGAGGAATTCCAGGGTCGTGCCACCATTCCCTGAGTCCCCCAGATATCTCAGTCCATTCCAGGGAAACCTGCTTTCCCTGCACTGCCTCGACTTGCAAGCCGAGGATCGACTCACACCACGGTGGCTCGTGGGACAGCCCTGTCGGAAAGCCTCGTGGGAAAGCCTCGAGGGAAAGCCACAGATCCCTTGATCCACGCGAAGGGAAGCACGACACTGCTGCTACAGCTCGGAGGAAAGCGCACGTGCATGCCCCGAATCGAGACGAGGACTGACTCCCCTGGGGAGACTCAGAAGTACCCCAAGATCCATGGCAGCAATTGAGAGGAATCCTCAGGTTCCGACACCGACTCCCACACAAGATCTTAGGCCCCGGCATTGATGGGAGGAATCCCGAGAGGCCTACGAGCAATTCGCATGGGGACTGGCCTTTCCTGAGTCCACCAGAGCGGGTCCTTGAGGTCCCGTCGTAAGTCGAGAGCACCTGCCGCAACTCGAGAAACTCCAGGAGGTTCTCCCCTCCAGGCGAGATGAGGCCCTTTTCCCCTGATGCGTCTCGAGTCTAATCACACCTAACCTCTGGAACTTCCAAAGGGTCCTTCACACCCTTGCTGCAACTCAAGAAATTCCCGACATATCCGTCTCCACTCGAGAGGAAGCAGGAGAGTCCCACCCACATCTAGAGGAGCCACTTTTCCGCCTCCTAGCTCGAGAGGAGGGATCCTTTCCCTGTGTGGTTGGGAAAGAATTCCCGGCGTTCCCGTCGCATCTCAAGAGGAGGCGCTCTCCATAGGAAAGGCGAGAGGAACTCCAGGGTCGTGCCACCATTCCAGAGTCCCCAGATGTCTTAGTCCATTCCAGGGAAACCTGTTTTCCCTGCACTGCCTTGACTTTCAAGCCGAGGATCGACTCACACCACGTTGGCACGTGGGACAGCCCTGTGTGACAGCCTCGTGGGAAATTCGTGGGAAAGCCTCAAGCGAAAGTCACAGATCCCTTGATCCACGCCTATGGAAGCGTGACACTGCTGCTACACCTCGGGAGGAAAGCGCACGTGCATGCCCCCACTGGAGACGAGGACTGACTCCCCTGGGGAGACTCCAGAAATACCCCAAGATCCATGTCGGCACTGGAGATTAATCCTCAGGTTCCGGCACCGTCTCCACACAAGGTCTTAGGCCCGGCATCGAAAGGAGAGAGAATCCCGAGAGGCCCCCGAACAACTCGCATGGGGACTGGCCTTTTCCTGAGGCCACCAGAGCGGGTCCGGAGGTCCCCATCATAAGCGAGAGCACCTGCCCGCAACTCGAGGAAATTCCAGGAGGTTCTCCCCTCCAGGCGAGATGAGGCCCCATTTCCGCTGAGGCTCTCGTGTCTAATCACACCTAACCTCTGGAACTTCCAAAGGGTCCTTCACACCCTTGCTGCAACTCAAGAAGTTCCCCGACAAACCCGTCTCCACTCCAGAGGAAGCACGAGAGTCCCCACCCACATCCAGAGGAGCCCCGTTTTCCTCCTCCATAGCTCGAGAGGAGGGATCCTTTCCCTGCGTGTTCGGGAAAGAATTCCCGGCGTTCTCGTCGCATCTCAAGAGGAGGCGCTCTCCACAGGAAAGGCGAGAGGAACTCCAGGGTCCGTGCCACCATTTCCAGAGTCCCCCAGATGTCTCAGTCCATTCCAGGGAAACCTCTTTTCCCTGCACTGCCTCGACGTTCAAGCCGAGGATCGACTCACACCACGGTGGCACGTGGGACAGCCCTGTGGGAAAGCCTCGTGGGAAAGCCTCATCGGAAAGCCTCGAGGGAAAGCCCCTGATCCCTTGATCCACGCGAAGGGAAGTGTGACACTGCTGCTACAGCTCGGGAGGAAAGCGCACATGCATGCCCCCACTAGAGACGAGCACTGACTCCCCTGGGGAGACTCCAGAAGTACCCCAAGATCCATGTCAGCACTGGAGAGGAATGCTCAGGTTCCGGCACCGACTCCACACAAGATCTTTTGCCCCTGCATCGAGGGGAGAGGAATCCTGATAGGCCCCCAAACAACTCTCATGGGGATTGGCCTTTCCTGAGTCCACCAGAGCGGGTCCCTCAGGTCCCCGACGTAAGTCGAGAGCACCTGCCGCAACTCGAGAAAATCCAGGAGGTTCTCCCTCCAGGCGAGATGAGGCCCATTTCCGCTCAGGCGTCTAGAGTCTAATCACACCTAACATCTGGAACTTCCAAAGGGTCCTTCACACCCTTCCTGCAACTCAAGAAGTTCCCTGACATACCCGTCTCCACTCGAGAGGAAGCACGAGAGTTCTGCCCACATCCAGAGGAGCCCCGTTTCCTACTATTACTCGAGAGAAATGATCCTGTCCCTGCGTGGTCGGGAAAGAATCCCGGCGTTCCCTTCGCATCTCAAGAGGAGGCGCTCTCCACAGGAAAGGCAAGAGGACCTCCAGGGTCGTGCCACCATTCCCAGAGTCCCCCAGATGTCTCAGTCCATTCCAGGGAAACCTGTTTTCCCTGCACTGCCTCGACTTTCAAGCCGAGGATCGACTCACACGACGGTGGCACGTGGGATAGCCCTGTGGGAAAGCCTCGTGGGAACGCCTCGTGGGAAAGCCTCGAGGGAAAGCCACAGATCCCTTGATATATGCGAAGGGAAGAGTGACACTGCTGCTACAGCTCGAGAGGAAAGCGCACGTGCAGGCCCCCACTAGAGACGAGGACTGACTCCCCTTGGGAGACTCCAGACGTACCCCAAGATCCATATCAGCACTGGAGAGGAAACCTCAGGTTCCGGCACCGACTCCACACAAGGTCTTAGTCCCCGGCATCGACGGGAGAGGAATCCCGAGTGGCCCCGGTGCAACTCGCATGGGGACTTGCCTTTACTGAGGCCACGAGAGCGGGTCCCTGAGGTCCCCGTCGTAAGTCGAGAGCACCTGCCGCAACTCGAGAAAATCCAGGAGGTTCTCCCCTGCAGGCGAGATGAGGCCCATTTCCGCTAAGGCGTCTCGAGGCTAATCACACCTAACCTCTGGAACTTCCAAAGGGTCCTTCACACCCTTGCTGCAACTCAAGAAGTTCACCGACATACCCGACTCCACTCGACAGGAAGCACCATAGTTCCGCCATATCCAGAGGAGCCCCGTTTCCGCCCCCTAGCTCGAGAGGAGGGATCCTTTCCCTGCGTGGTCGGGAAACAATTCCCGGCATTCCCGTCGCATCTCAAGTGGATGCGCTCTCCACTGGAAAGGCGAGAGGAACTCCAGGGTCGTGCCACCATTCCCTGAGTCCCCCAGATGTCTCAGTCCATTCCAGGGAAACCTGTTTTCTCTGCACTGTCTCGACTTTCAAGCCGAGGATCGACTCACACCACGGTGGCACGTGGGACAGCCTTGTGGGAAAGCCTCGTGAAAAAGCCTTCAGGGAAAGCCTCGAGGGAAAGCCACAGATCCCTTGATCCCCTCGATGGGAAGCATGACACTGCTGCTACAGCTCGGGAGGAAAGCACACGTGCATGCCACGACTCGAGACGAGGACTGACTCCCCTGGGGAGACTCCACGAAGTACCCCAAGATCCATGTCAGCACTGGAGAGGAATGCTCAGGTTCCGGCACCGGCTCCACACATGGTCTTAGGCCCCGGCATCGATGGGAGAGGAATGCCGAGAGGCCCCGAGCAACTCGCATGGGGACTGGCCTTTCCTGAGGCCACCAGAGCGGGTCCCTGAGGTCCCCATCGTAAGTCGAGAGGACCTGCTGCAACTCGAGAATATCCAGGAGGTTCTCCCCTCCAGGCGAGATGAAGCCCATTTCCGCTGAGGCGTCTCGAGGCTAATCACACCTAAACTCTGGTACTCCGAAAGGGTCCTTCACACCCTTGCTGCAACTCAAGAAGTTCTCCGACATACCCGTCTCCACTCGAGAGGAAGCACGAGAGTCCCGCCCACATCCAGAGGAGCCCCGTTTCCGCCTCCTAGCTCGAGAGGAGGAATCCTTTCCCTGCGTCTTCGGGAAAGAATCCCGCATTCCCGTCGCATCTCAAGAGGAGGCGCTCTCCAAAGGAAAGGCGAGAGGAACTCCAGGGTCGTGCCACCATTCCCAGAGTCCCCCAGATATCTCAGTCCATTCCAGGGAAACATGTTTTCCCTGCACTGCCTCGACTTTCATGCCGAGGATCGACTCACACCACGGTGGCACGTGGGACAGCCCTGTGGGAAAGCCTCGTGGGAAACCCTGTGGGAAAGCCTCGTGGGAAAGCCTCGTGGGAAACCCTCAAGCGAAAGCCACAGATAACTTGATCCATGCGAAGGGAAGCGCGACACTGCTGCTACAGCTCGGGAGGAAATGCGCACGTGCATCCCCCCTCGAGACGAGGACTGACTCCCCTGGGGAGACTCCAGAAGTACCCCAAGATCCATGTCAGCATTGGAGAGGAATCCTCAGGTTCCGACACCGACTCCACACAAGATCTTATGCCCCGGCATCGACGGGAGAGGAATCCCGAGAGGCCCCCGAGCAACTCGCTTGGGGACTGGTCTTTCCTGAGGCCACCAGAGCGTGTCCCTGAGGTCCCCGTCGGTAAGTCGAGAGCACCTGCCGCAACTCGAGAAAATTCAGGAGGTTCTCCCCTCCAGTAGATGAGGCCCATTTCCGGTGAGGCGTCTAGGCAAATCACACCTAACTCTGGAACTTCAAAAGGGTCCTTCACACCCTTGCTGCAACTCAAGAAGTTCCCGACATACCCGTCTCCACTCGAGAGGAAGCACGAGAGTCCAACATCCAGAGAGCCGTTTCCCCTTAGCTCGAGAGAGGCATCCTTTCCCTGCGTGGTCGGGAAAGAATTCCCGGCGTTCCTGTCGCATCTCAAGAGGAGGCGCTCTCCACAAGAAAGGCGAGAGGAACTCCAGGTCGTGCCACCATTCTCAGAGTCCCCCAGATGTCTCAGTCCATTCCAGGGAAACCTGTTTTCCCTGCACTGCCTCGACTTTCAAGCGAGGATCGACTCACACCACGGTGG
>NW_017205731.1:0-5165 GCF_001704415.2 Capra hircus
TTGGCCGCCCAGACAAAGCTCCGCACGGAGAGCACCAGGTTCCAAGGGCCCCTGGCTGGGTTTTGCACCCCCACACTCCCAGAGCTGACTCCGTGGGTGCCTAGAAAGTGTGTGAGAGACGTAGGTTCCCTAGCACTCCTCCCCAGCAGAGACATGTGCAGGTGGTTGGGCCTTATCCTGCGTGTCTGGTTCCCGCCCACAGCCCAACTCAGGGAAGCAGCCCTGAGGCAAGACCTGCTGGAGGAGCCCTGCGCGCCCGCCTGATAGGCGAGAGCACAGCCAGCCAGTGTAGCGAGCCTCCTCGGAGAAGAGGAGGCAGCCGAGCCCAGTCAAGAGGAAAGCCCTGCTTGCACGGAGCTAAGTGGCCTCCAGTACGGCAGAGCTCTAGCTCTGCTCAGAGCCCCGATCTGGCAGAGTTTCTGGCGCGAGGCTGCTCGGCCGGGGGCTCGCCTTGCCCAGACTTGCCTTGCTTTTAGGCTCCCTCCCCAGGAAGGAGCTGTCTGAGCGAGCCTGGAGACGCCACTGGTGCCTTCTTGCCTCAGCTCCAATCCTGCCTTGCCTTTGCACATAGGTGCCAGGCGTCGTTGGGAGGCTTAGGGCGGTGGTTGCACACTGCAAGGGCTTCAGCAGTGAGAGCTCTGTCAGAGGAAGGAAGGGCAACTGCAGGGCTCCTCCAGCGGTTTCTAGGCCGCCTAGAATCAGCGCCGCACCGAGGAGCACCAGGCTCCCAGGGCCCCTGGCTGGGGTTTCAGCCCCGCACACACGGAGGCTGATTCTTGGTGCCCAGAAAGTGTATGACAGACGTAGGTTCCCTAGCACTCTCCTCCCCAGCAGAGACATGTGCAGGTGTTTGGGGCCTGATCCTGCGTCTGGGTTCCTGCCCACAGCCCAACTCAGGGGAAGCAGCCCTGAGGCAAGACCTGCTGGAGGAGCCCTGCCGCCCCCGCCTGATAGGCGAGTGCACAGCCAGCAGGGAAGCGAGCCTCCTCGGGGAAGAGGAGGCAGCCCAGCGCCGTCAAGTTGAAAGCCCTGCTTGCACGGAGCTAAGTGCGCCTCCAGTACGGCAGAGCTCTAGCTCTGCTCAGAGCCCCGATCTGGCAGAGTTCCTGGCGCGAGGCTGCTCTGCCGGGGGCTAGCCTTGCCAGACTTGCCTTGCTTTTAGGCTGCCTCTCCAGGAAGGAGCAGGCAGCAGAGCCTGGGAGTCGCCACTGCGCCTTTCTTGCCTCAGCTCCAATCCTGCCTTGCCTTTGCACTTAGGTCCCAGTCTCCTTAAGGAGAGCTTAGGGGCTGGTGGGTTGCACACTGCCAAGGGCTCCAGCAGTGAGAACTCTGTCAGAGGAAGGGAAGGGCAACTGCAGGGCTCCTCCAGCGGTTGCTTGGCCGCCCAGATTCAGCGCCACACGGAGAGCACCAGGCTCCCAGGCCCCTGGCTGGGGTTTCAGCCCGCACACACGGAGGCTGATTCCTTGGGTGCCCAGAAAGTGTATGACAGACGTAGGTTCCCTAGCACTCTCCTCCCCAGCAGAGACATGTGCAGGTGGTTGGGGCCTATCCTGCGTGTCTGGGTTCCTGCCCACAGCCCCAACTCAGGGGAAGCAGCCCCTGAGGCAAGACCTGCTGGAGGAGCCCTGCGCCCCCGCCTGATAGGCGAGAGCACAGCCAGCAGTGTAGCGAGCCTCCTCGGGAGAAGAGGAGGCAGCCGAGCCCAGTCAAGAGGAAAGCCCTGCTTGCACGGAGCTAAGTGGGCCTCCAGTACGGCAGAGCTCTAGCTCTGCTCAGAGCCCCGATCTGGCAGAGTTTCTGGCGCGAGGCTGCTCGGCCGGGGGCTAGCCTTGCCCAGACTTGCCTTGCTTTTAGGCTCCCTCCCCAGGAAGGAGCTGTCTGAGCAGGAGCCTGGAGACGCCACTGGTGCCTTTCCTTGCCTCAGCTCCAATCCTGCCTTGCCTTTGCACATAGGTGCCAGGCGTCGCTTGGGAGAGGGCTTAGGGGGTGGTGGGTTGGCACACTGCCAAGGGCTTCAGCAGTGAGAGCTCTGTCAGAGGGAAGGGAAGGGCAACTGCAGGGCTCCTCCAGCGGTTTCTAGGCCGCCTAGAATCAGCGCCACACCGGAGAGCACCAGGCTCCCAGGCCCCTGGCTGGGGTTTTCAGCCCCGCACACACGGAGGCTGATTCCTTGGGTGCCCAGAAAGTGTATGACAGACGTAGGTTCCCTAGCACTCTCCTCCCAGCAGAGACATGTGCAGGTGTTTGGGGCCTGATCCGTGCGTGGTCTGGGTTCCTGCCCACAGCCCCAACTCAGGGGAAGCAGCCCTGAGGCAAGACCTGCTGGAGGAGCCCTGCGCCCCCCGCCCGATAGGCGAGTGCACAGCCAGCAGGGAAGCGAGCCTCCTCGGGGGAAGAGGAGGCAGCAAGTCCCCGTCAAGCTGAAATCCTGCTTACACGAAGCTAAGTGCGACTCCAGTACGGCAGATCTCTAGCTCTGTTCAGAGGCCCGATCTGGCAGAGTTCCTGGCACCAAGATGCTCTGCCATAGGCGAGCCTTGCGCAGACTTGCCTTGCTTTAAGGCTCCCTCCCCAGGAAGGAGCAGGCTGTGTGAGGCCTCGGAAACGCCACTGGCGCCTTCCTGGCTTCAGCTCTACCCCTGCCTTGCCTTTGCACTCTAGGTCCCAAGCGTCCTTGAGGAGGGCTTAGGGGGCTGGTGGGTTGCACACTGCCAAGGGCTCCAGCAGTGAAAGCTCTGTCAGAGGGAAGCGAAGGGCAACAGCAGGGCTCCTTCCAGCGGTTCCTTGGCCGCCCAGACAAGCTCCGCACGGAGAGCACCAGGTTCCAAGGGCCCTGGCTGGGGTTTTGCATCCCCCACTCCCAGAGGCTGACTCCGTGGGTGCCTAGAAAGTGTGTGAGAGACGTAGGTTCCCTAAGCACTCTCCTCCCGCAGCAGAGACATGTGGCAGGTGGTTGGGGCCTTATCCTGCGTGTCTGGGTTCCCGCCCACAGCCTCCAACTCAGGGGAAGCAGCCCCTGAGGCAAGACCTGCTGGAGGAGCCCTGCGCGCCGCGCCTGATAGGCGAGTGCACAGCCAGCAGTGGTAGCGAGCCTCCTCGGAGAAGAGGAGGCAGCCCGAGCCCCAGTCAAGTAGGAAAGCCCTGCTTGCCACGGAGCTAAGTGGGCCTCCAGTACGGCAGAGCTCTAGCTCTGCTCAGAGCCCCGATCTGGCAGAGTTTCCTGGCGCGAGGCTGCTCTGCCGGGGGCTAGCCTTGCCCAGACTTGCCTTGCTTTTAGGCTGCCTCTCCAGGAAGGAGGCAGCGCAGCAGGAGCCTGGGAGTCGCCACTGGCGGCCCTTTCTTGCCTCAGCTCCAATCCTGCCTTGCCTTTGCACTTAGGTCCCAGTCCTCCTTAAGGAGGAGCTTAGGGGCTGGTGGGTTGCACACTGCCAAGGGCTCCAGCAGTGAGAATCTCTGTCAGAGGGAAGGGAAGGGCAACTGCAGGGCTCCTCCAGCGGTTGCTTTGGGCCGCCCAGATTCAGCGCCACACGGAGAGCACCAGGCTCCCAGGGCCCCTGGCTGGGGTTTTCAGCCCCGCACACACGGAGGCTGATTCCTTGGGTGCCCAGAAAAGTGTATGACAGACCGTAGGTTCCCTAGCACTCTCCTCCCCAGCAGAGACATGTGCAGGTGTTTGGGGCCTGATCCTGCGTGTCTGGGTTCCTGCCCACAGCCCCAACTCAGGGGAAGCAGCCCCTGAGGCAAGACCTGCTGGAGGAGCCCTGCGCCCCGCCGATAGGCGAGTGCACAGCCAGCAGGGAAGCGAGCCTCCTCGGGGAAGAGGAGGCAGCAAGTCCCCGTCAAGCTGAAATCCCTGCTTACACGAAGCTAAGTGCGACTCCAGTACGGCAGATCTCTAGCTCTGTTCAGAGGCCCGATCTGGCAGAGTTCCTGGCACCAAGATGCTCTGCCATAGGCGAGCCTTGCGCAGACTTGCCTTGCTTTAAGGCTCCCTCCCCAGGAAGGAGCAGGCTGTGTGAGGCTCGGAAACGCCACTGGCGCCTTCCTGGCTTCAGCTCTACCCCTGCCTTGCCTTTGCACTTAGGTCCCAAGCGTCCTTGAGGAGGGCTTAGGGGCTGGTGGGTTGCACACACTGCCAAGGGCTCCAGCAGTGAAAGCTCTGTCAGAGGAAGGCGAAGGGCAACAGCAGGGCTCCTTCAGCGGTTCCTTGGCGCGCCCAGACAAAGCTCCGCACGGAGAGCACCAGGTTCCAAGGGCCCCTGGCTGGGGTTTTGCATCCCCACACTCCCAGAGGCTGACTCCGTGGTGCCTAGAAAGTGTGTGAGAGACGTAGGTTCCCTAGCACTCTCCTCCCCAGCAGAGACATGTGCAGGTGGTTGGGCCTTATCCTGCGTGTCTGGGTTCCCGCCCACAGCCTCAACTCAGGGGAAGCAGCCCCTGAGGCAAGACCTGCTGGAGGAGCCCTGCGCGCCCGCCTGATAGGCGAGAGCACAGCCAGCAGTGTAGCGAGCCTCCTCGGGAAGAGGAGGCAGCCGAGCCCAGTCAAGAGGGAAAGCCCTGCTTTGCACGGAGCTAAGTGGCCTCCAGTACGGCAGAGCTCTAGCTCTGCTCAGAGCCCCATCTGGCCAGAGTTTCTGGCGCGAGAGGCTGCTCGGCCGGGGGCTCGCCTTGCCCAGACTTGCCTTGCTTTTAGGCTCCCTCCCCAGGAAGGAGCTGTCTGAGCGAGCCTGGGAGACGCCACTGGCGCCTTCCTGGCTTCAGCTCTACCCTGCCTTGCCTTTGCACTTAGGTTCCAAGCGTCTTGGGAGGGCTTAGGGGCTGGTGGTTGCACACTGCCAAGGGCTTCCAGCAGTGAAAGCTCTGTCAGAGGAAGCGAAGGGGCAACAGCAGGGCTCCTTCAGCGGTTCCTGGCCGCCAGACAAAGCTCCGCACGGAGAGCACCAGGTTCCAAGGGCCCCTGGCTGGGTTTTGCATCCCCACACTCCCAGAGGCTGACTCCGTGGTGCTAGAAAGTGTGTGAGAGACGTAGGTTCCCTAGCACTCTCCTCCCAGCAGAGACATGTGCAGGTGGTTGGGGCCTTATCCTGCGTGTCTGGTTCCCGCCCACAGCCCCAACTCAGGGGAAGCAGCCCCTGAGGCAAGACCTGCTGGAGGAGCCTGCG